>NW_027466817.1:9765000-9895000 GCF_046128005.1 Genypterus blacodes
GAGAATGAGTCAACAGTTTTTTCTGTTTCTTTTGTCCTGTGTCCTTTCCAGCAAGTGTGTGTGTGCTAGTGTGTGTGTAGGTGAGTTTGGTGTCATATTCGACTTATTACTTCACTTCTTTACTGCTTTGCTGTGACAAACAATCACACACTTGCGCGCGCGCACACACACACACACACACACACACACACACACACACACACACACACACACACACACACACACACACACACACACACACACACACACACACACACACACACACACACACACACACACACACACAGCAGTGCAGTCTGCCGACCCAGCAGCCTCCCCTCCCCTGCAGTGAGCTCACACTGACGCTGTGTTTATCCACTCAGCTGCCTCATTGATTGATTACTTGCTAACTGACTTCAACCACAGCTCAACACACACTTAAGTCACTATCTGAGTGTGTTGTGTTGTTGTGTGTGTGTGTGTTGGGTTGCACTCCAGGGCGACGTGTTTGGCTGAGGCGGCGGCTGTGGCGATGGCGGTGTCTTTTTCACCAGCGCTTATAAATGTTTCCATTTTTAGTGCTTAATTGCGGAAGCCATTACTGCCATAGACACAGACACAGCAGCTCTAACCACAACTCAACTACCCACTGTGACCCTGTGACCCCAGCCCCCAGCAAGCTTTGAAACCTGAGAAAGCACCCCTGACCTCTGACCTCCAGCCTCCCACCTCCCATGGTAAAAAGAGCCCCCCCCCCTTATTCTCTTTTGGACAGGATGTGACCTATAAGGAAAGCTGTGTAGGGGGGCCTTGACCCCAGACACTGTCCAGACTAACAGTCTGCACGGAGCTGATCTGAGACAGGCAAGGTGACGGTTTACATGTTAAAAGAATCATCAGTCACGCTGCTTAAGGCCGCGTTAAAACATCGATTATACTGCGATTAAGGCCATACATCGATTTTCTTTCAAGCCAATCAGTCAGTTTGTTTACATGCAAGTTAAAAGTTCAGATTCTACTCCAATTGAGGCAATAAGAGATATTTTCGATCTTTTTGTAAACACCATAATGCAATTCAAATGTGCATTAATCAGGATATGTTTAATTTGTGTTACAGAACAAGATATGCAATAGTAAATGCATTAATTCAGGCATGTAAACATTGTAATCACACTGCGGCACTTTTACATTTTCCATACAGGAAACGTCCTCCGACCACATGTTTCCTTTATAACTGCAGCATTCTACTCACATTTTTATGGTAAATACATACTCATGGTTATGTTTTAACAGATGATGATGTTTTAGATCATTGAATAGAAAAAAAGGCAGTTTCCCTTTTTAAATCTTTTTTATGAAACAATGTGAGATGAGACAATATGACAAACACAAAAACCTGTGCAAATAAATGCAAGCTTAGAAAGATTGTTAATAGTCTGAAAGACAGTGGCTTACTCAGGTAAACAAACCAGTGTGTGTTATCAGTCTGTCATGACGCAGCTGAAAATGATTGATCTGAAAACACCAGGCTGTACAATCAGGGAGCGATAACGTATCTGTGTATGTCAGATACGGCGTCTCGGTATCAGTGTCTCTGCTGAAGATGTGTGGAGGTGTCTCACTTTGATTCTCAGTTAATTGATTTATTATCGCGTCATCTCTGGCCTAATTGATTGGCTATCAGAGATATGGATCAATGTTATTACTTCTTCAAAAGCACAAACAGAAGTTATGCAATCCACTTTCAAAGATAAACGGAACATAAACAGAACTTCTTCTTCTACTACTATTTGTCCTTATGACTTTCTTTCAGCTACTCGAGGTTATGGGGCGACATCGTACCAGCTTCTGATTGATGTCAGAAGGCACCTGGAAGTTCCTATAAGATAGAGATCCATGAAAACAGACGGAGGGTTCAGGGTCAAAGGTCATAGGAGAACATATTAGTGAGTAGCAAAGTGTATGACTTCACGTAGAGAAGCAGTCTGTGACCTGGTTTGGACATGTATGATGTGGATGTTCAGTCTGCTGCATGGTGATGTTTCTCCTGGCGTTTGACCTTTGAGCCAATTTCTTCCCTTCCCCTGTCTTCGTGTGTTGTTGCCTTCACTCGCAGCCTCCCGTTCTTCCTTCCAGTGCGGCGCTCTGCTGGTCCGCCCGCTGCTCACCCTCCCTCCCTCCCTCCCGTCCTCCACTTCAAGTTATGAATGTATCCACTCACTGCCAGTAAAGCTCAAAGAAAACAAACCGGCAGAATCCACACAGTCCATTTGCTGTTCGCCTCTGTGTCTAAGCTTTTCTCTGACTGTGCGGATGAAAGGTCGTCAGGTCAGAGAGTGGCACCGATGCATTGGAAGAGGCGTAATTTCTTTCAGGAAGAGTTGAGTTGTTGTCTACGGGGAGAGAGGGTCAGACGTGTTGTTGAAGGGGTCATGACGACGGGTGAATGGTCAGCGGCAAAGCAGCTTTCAACGCCACAGGAAGGAGAACAAAGCCGCTTTGGGATTTCAGGAAAAAAATATTGGTTTAGAAGTTTGTTTTGGTCCGATCAGAGCCCCTTTAAAGTGGACTCTGTACAGTAAATCTCCTGGTTTCTGTCCTTTGCCGCTCCGTCACCTGTCGTGCACGCGCGCGGCCCGACAAGGAGGAATGGGAGTGAACCGCAGAGAGACGGGAAGGGAGGGAGAGGAGGAGAGACAGAGATGGAGAAGGCCTGGGAATGGAAAGTGGGAGGGAGAGACAGGAACGCCACACGGTTCTCCCCGGCTGTGGGAAAAAGAGTCGTGTGACTGGAGGAGAAGCTGTTTTCGTTGTCTTAAAGGGTTTCGCGGATCATTTCCGAGGACAAAGTGAGGCATTATGGGTGGTGGGATTTGACAGCGATGGAGGCAGAGCGAGATTGAATGCCTCCTCGCGGCAGCCTCCTAATTGCTCCCATTACTCTGTAACTTCCTGGTGAATGCAGGCCGCCCTGACCTTGGCCTTTGAAATACAGAACCGTGGCGTCTGAGGGCTGCCAGTCGAGGGAGGACCGGAGGAACAACCGCCCTCTCTGTCAACCAGGACATGTCTGAGTGTGTGTGTGAAAGAGAGAGTGCGTGTATGTGTGTGTATGTGAGAGTTAGTGGGTTGGTGCTGACCCGTCTGATGTAAATCTGATACACTGACACAGAGACGGCTGAATGGGATCACCGTGCTGAGCCTGCGGTCGGCATAAATCCCTGAGCATACTTCCAATAACTCCGACACGCTTCTCCACAAAATATGTTGTGGATTCGTCGCTTGCAGACACGGAATCAAAAAATGGCGGGAGCTCAGGCGCCGCAGGGTTAAAGCCAGAGCTCCTCCTTCTTTCTGCAGCAGTAACTCATCCTCTGACTAGCAATTAAAGCAGAAAATACAAACACACAAGTGAATTTAAAGGACTCAGCCATTCAGTCAGTATGTTTACATGCATGTTAAGACTTCAGTTTTACTAGGATTAAAGCACTAAATCTATTTTTTTGTAAACACCATAACTTCTATTTTACTCTAGGGTACAGAAATGTGTTATAAATTGATTTAATCAGCCCTGGGAATGTCGTGGTCAAAGTATGCCTGTGATTGGACCACAATGGTTTGTTTACTTGGTCGAGTGCATCAGTCACATGACCCGCGTCTGTTACTCGGATTAAACCAACATTGATTCCCGCTGATTTCAGTCTGATTATGCTTCTGTTTAGCGAGCGTGTAAACGTCCTGATTGTCTACTGTTTCTCCTCTTCGCTTCTCTTTCTTTACATTCTATTCATCCCGGCTCTGTTGTGGTCGACCAGCTCTCTGTCATTTGTGCCCACTCACATTTGCACGCTGCCTTTGTGTTTGTTTATTTATTCCCTTTGTTCCTTCTTCTACTCAGATTCCATAGTTAGTGATTTGCATGCAGGGGAAACTCGGGTACGGACTTCTCTGTTTGCCTTAACGGCTCAACGTTGGGTTTTACGTCTTTACATGTTCCCTTTCATTCAACGTCTTTCTCTTCTCTTTCATTTGGACCTCGTTTCACCTTCTCAGTTTAAATCGATTCAGCTTTATTTATTTGTTGCAATTGTTCAGTTGTTGTACAGCTGGAAGGTTCTGGCTTTGAATCTGCCTGCAGCCTTTCTATGTTCAGTTGTGTTCTGCGTGTTCAGTCTCCTCTAAGTTTTCCGTAACGTACTGTCCGGACTGTTCCCTGCCTCTTGCCAAACAAACTGGGCTGGGATAAGGTGCATTCCAAAGCTCTTAAATTGTTTCCGCGTTACCTCACTTCGATCTCTTCCATTGCGTCTTAGCCACACCCCCTCCCTTTAACATGCAGGTAAGAGGAGGAATCGAGGAATGAAAGCCTTGTCCGTCCTCCAGCCTCAGAGCAGTAGAAAGTGCTTTGGAGTGCATTGATGGATTATCAGGTCATGAGCTTCAGAATGCGGCAAAAGTCTTTAGAATGATAGAAGCCAGGAGCAAGCAGCTAGAGATCAAAGGTTTTGAAGGGATGAAGGTGGGATGAAGCTTTCTAATTACAGGGCGGACGGTTCCTGGATGGACATTTTGTCTTGTTCGATTCGGGGGGTTACAGGATGAGATGCAGGGAGTGAGCCGCCGGCTGTGGAGTGTCACGCAGTGTATCTACATCTGTCAAAGAGCCTTATTGATGAGCCGGAGAGCGAAGCCACAGATAAAAAACAAGGCCGCATTCTCTCATCCCGACATGTTACAGCACGGAGAGGCGGCGCGCTGTATGTCCGCCCTTATGCCTACATTACGCTGTCCTTCCACCACCCTTCGTTACATAACCCGCCCCAAAACACAGCAATGTACTATTCATTCACTCACACACACACACAGGCGAACAAAGGGCTGAGTGATAAGCAGGCATGCACGCATACACAGATTTATTGCCCACAGAAGCCAACCTACTGTACTCCTGCGCTCTGAACAGCGTTTGCATATAATTTACAGTGACTGCGTGCTCTGCGTTTTATGGTCCAACTTCCCCACGCCGCTAAACCACCGGCCACGCCCACTTCACGCAGCTACAAACTGTTCAAACTTTGCCGTTAGTTCGAGCTACGTTTATTTATTTGTCTTTGTCTGTTCCTATAGTGGCATAAATAGTATTTCCTGTGCGATTCACGATATCGTCATCCTCCCTTATGTCAGTGTAACAGTGTAACATTACAGATACGTCGTCCTAAGGCCAATGAAAGACCAGAACGTGAATGAGCTGCTGCATATGTAAGATATTTTGTGCTTTATGATTCCCCCCGCCTCGTCTGTGTCTACGCTCCACAACAACAAATGTTATCTTTACATACAGAGCATTTAAAGGAGCCCAACATTCCCCCATGAGCAAGGACTCTGCAACAGCAGCAAGGAAAAAATTCTCTTCAACGGGAAGAAACCTCAGGCAGAACCGGGCTCTTGGTGGGCGGCCATCTGCCTTGACAGGTTGTGTTTAGAGAGAAAGAGAGAGAAAGATGAGGAGAGAGAGAGAGACATCAAGCAGCTTTTGGAATTTATGTGCCATTTTACTCATTGATATGATTAATCACGTTGAGATTACCAAAACAACACACACACACACACACACACTCATACACACACACACACCGCCCTCTCCCACCTGACACCTCACCTTCCTGTGTGGGCATTGGGAATAGGTTCAAACCCGTTTACCTCCTCACTGGCTCTTGATCAGGCGTCCTGCTCCCGCCACACAGACTTGGCTCAGGTTTTGACCCAATAACACCGTCGGCCTCTGACCCCACGGGCTGAGCGCGGTGGATCAGAGACACTCAGCAACATAAACATCGTAAGATAAACAAACCCCACACGCTGGAGGACGAGGCGGGCGTTATATAAAACTCAGACACAGAGATTAATGCAAATGCTGTCTCATCTTTTCACCCACAATTAGAAACAAAGCCTCCACAACTCACTACCAGGGAAAATATAGAAACAGGGTTATCAAAACAAGAAAGCAAGCCGTGTGTGTGTGTATCTGTCTATCTGTAGCTGTGGGGTGATGGAAAATAGGCGGGGCTGGATGAGTGCAGTTTTATGACCCGCTGACTGATAAGACGCCCCAGGCTGTAGACAGAGGGTATGACATAACTACAGGATGTAGAGCAACTGAGTGATGGGCACGACTCCCAACGGTGCAGGAGATAGAGGAGGACACAGGGGGTTTGGGGAGGGGAGGGCAGGGGAGCAGATGAGATGGGGCAGGGGGGAGTGTAGGAGATAAAGAGGTGGGAGGTGAGGCAGAGAGAGAAAACAGTGCGGTGAGCTGAGGAAAAATGGAGCATTGTCGTAAATCTTTCAAGCGAAACGGCTCCGGGCCGTAAAAACAAACGTCCCCGGAATAAATCGCTCTGAGATACACACTTGTGTCCCAGAAACACTCGCTGGCTGACGTCAACGAAGAGAGAGAGTAAGAGAGAGAGAGAGAGAGAGAGAGAGAGAGAGACGGAGGAGAACAGTAAATGTCAGAGTGCTTTTTGAGGATTACGCCTAACAAAGTACACCTGCTTACCGTAGCTGCCAGGGGAGAAAACTGTCAGGCTGTTTAAACACACACACTCACACACACACACACACACACACACACACACACACACACACACACATAGGCACTTTGAGGGGGTGTTATGGTGAATGTGGTGGTCTTTGTTCTTCTGAGGCACAGAGGGAGTAAAGATAAGAACACAGAGGTCTGTGTCGTCACTCAGGACGTTTACATGCACTTTGAAGCTTTGATTTCCCTGCCACTAAGCAACCAAAGCTTTTTTGCGAACGTCATGTAAACACAATAATGTGGTTGAAATTGGCACAAATCGACATGTGTTTACTCAGAGAAGCAGGATGAGATTATGCGACTGTAAATCCATTTATTCCTGCTTGAAACTTGTGCAACCCGTCATGCACACGTGGAGAACAGCAGCTTTCTGTTACTTCCGTGCATTTATGCAGCCTCATTGAGTTTTTGTATTGACTGTGTGTCACAGTATTGTTCTTCTGTTCTTCCTCCGTAGGTTTTTTTTGGCACTCAACTAGTTCAGCTTACTTCAACCTACAGACACCGTTCAAACATCAAATTGTTCAGAATATTCAGCACATTATTGCTATGATGCTTTTGGAGATCTTTCATATGAAAATAATTCATTCAATACAAAGAATTCTTACTTTCATGCAGATAAACCATTCAAGCTTTTTTCTTTCAGTCACCAATTGTGCAGTGTAGTTTTTGCTCTTTCTGCCTGAAAGCGAAAACTGGTCCTTAACTTTTTTCAGTTAAGAAAAATCTGTTATATCTTTATCAACTCACATGTTCATTATATTCTGGCCTTTTTGGACCATAATACATTCCTACCTTCAAGTAGTTCTCCTGCTTCTCACAGTGCAACCTGTTTTTAGATAGCAGTTACAGTTTTTGTGTGACAGCCAGTTTTTTACTGCCTTCATACTGAATCTTCTGTTCTGTCTCTGCTTAATCGCGGCACCTGTTGTTTATAAACAATAAGCAGATTCAAAGTTAAAGCGCTTGAAACGTCTTCATTCTTTCTGGTACAGAAACTACGCACTAATTCAGGCACTACCATGAAACCATGTGTGTGTGTGTGTGTGTGTGTGTGTGTGTGTGTGTGTGTGTGTGTGTGTGTGTGTGTGTGTGTGTGTGTGTGCGCGCATGTGGCTTCCTCCACAGTAGTCTGGATACTTTTTAAAACTTATGGTGTGAAAACAATCTTTGTCCCAGCTCGCTTGAGATGCTAGACAACACTAGGTAAACAAACAATGGTCCGCCCTGGTTTAAATTTAAACCGTGCCTTTGCTAAATTTAACGGCAAACGTGATCAAAATAGGCAGTAAACATCCGGCCACTGTGCCGCTTTGTGACAGCCAGAGTGTGAATCACATGACGGCGTGACGGCAGCATGTACCAAACGCTGTGGCTTCCTTGTCCACACTGAAGCCATCAGCCGATGCCTGAGCATGTACGCATGTGTCACGGTGTCAAGAGTATCTGCCAGAGTGACACCTCCATGAAGGCGTGAGGTGACCTATAAAACACACACACACACACACACACACAAACATTTAAAGGACTTTGCTCTTTCACATTTGTCCCTTGGGGGCTGTGGGTGAGGGAGATTATTCCCCCCTGCTGTGGGCCAATGGGGGCAAATAAGTGCTGCGTCAGCCTCCCTCTCTGCCGGGAGCGGAGCCCCTTTAAGCCCGATCACACAGTTTGAACCACAGCTCGGGGATTCAAACACATATGAGACAGAAACTCTGAAAATCCCCGACGAGCAGCCAGACAACTTTAGATGTTTTGGCTGCGTGCTCTTATCGCTTTGTAGTCCAAGTTCTCTTATCATCTCCATGCAAAGTGATATGAGATACAAGTGGGAACAGGCAGGACTTTCCATGTTTCTATTTAACCCTAATACTATTACACACTGTACGTAGATTGTTGCAAAAATAAGTTAACAGAAAGATGTTTTTATTGAATTTTGAACAGTAATTTGTAACAGCCAGACAACAAAACCATTCCAATGACCAGAATAGTGTCAAATAAATTCAAACAAGACAATTATAATGAAATGTAACAAAATAAAATGAAACAAGGCAACAACGCGCATTTTCACTTAACCCACTGCACATTGACGCATTTAGGAATTACATTTTAATACAGTTTACACCGCTGTAGTTGTTCCATTTTGTGAGTGTTTACTTCACTGCACTGATGATATAAATGATCACAGCTGCAGTTTGGCTAATTTTAAAACACTAATCGGGATCAGCTGCTGCTCACTTTAAAGCCTGGAGAACGCCTGAAAGCAACCGAGCACACAAGTGTCTTCTTACAATGCCAACATCCATTTGATTGAAGAAATGTAATTTAAATATTAATCTGGACAGATCGATACAATACTTACTATACTAATACTATAAATACTGGAATTCTGAGAGACCTTCGACCTTCACCAGGAACGTGACCCACACACACACACACACACACACACACACACACACACACACACACACACACTCACTGACACACACACAGATGCACATGTTGATGCGTCATGCCCACACATACACACACACACACGCACACACACACACGCAAGCATTGTTTGATGTTTATTACCACAACATAGCATGAATCAGCATTGTTGTGGTTGTGGTTGGGTGAATCCAGACCACCTACCCTCGCTGTTATGTAAGATGTGTCAACTTTTCACGCCGCTCTCTACATCATCTGCATCATTGACCATAATCATCGTCAAATTCCTGACATTGTATGCATGCTAGCGAGGAGACAGATGCAGATTGCTTAATCATTTGTGAGATGCGATGAGTTACTCGCACGGAAATCTAACACAAAGGTCAGCAAACACTAAAGCCGCCGTCCATCATCCTCACAGATTTAGCGTGGGAATCCCCCGACAACTGGCTATCTCTGCGTCAGGCATCTGTCCCACTCACTATCGTATGTCATGCATGTATGTAACACACATAACACGCGCACATGTATGGAAACACACACAGAGGCACACACTCCTGTGGGTCACTTGTTTTTGTCACCCTGGCTCACGTCCTCTGTCGCTTTGGGAGGAAAGCTGCCTCGTCTCAGGTTACGCTCAAACATCTGCCATGTCCAACACACACACACGCAGCTCTCACTCGCTCACACACACACACACACACACACACAGTACTTTAACTACATGATACTTGTAGAGTATTTGTCTTTAATACAATTAAAAATAAAAATGTGATGAAGCCGTACACCAAGTTCAGGTGATGTAAGTTTACTTTGATGTCAGAATTCAGTTGCACAAAGGCTTTTACGTGACGTTTGATTGACCTTAATTATTGTCTGATCAAAGACATAAATCTGCCACATTCCTTGATTATGCAACTGTTAATGTACTCCGGCATGCAGCAGAGGTGAGTTCTCCTCCGCAGGTTCCTCAGGAGAGGGTGAGGAGCTTTGAGCAGAACCTAGAAACATCATGGGAGGTCCTGGAGAACGTGGCCGGGGACAGGAACATCTCTGGCTCAAGCAGTGGAAAACGTTCACCTGTAAGTAAAGTCACCTCCACATGCATGACCT
This sequence comes from Genypterus blacodes, assembly GCF_046128005.1. Taxonomy (NCBI): domain Eukaryota; kingdom Metazoa; phylum Chordata; class Actinopteri; order Ophidiiformes; family Ophidiidae; genus Genypterus; species Genypterus blacodes. Next base: position 9,775,124 of record NW_027466817.1, read on the forward strand.
CACCTGTCTGTCCTCATACTGTCTCACACAAGACATCATCTGTTTTAGAGAGGAATATATAGAGAAAATATATTAGAAACTCAATCACTTTCTGTTGTTGTTCTGTTCGCCGAAATCCCCTTCGTTTCGCCGAGAAATTCCCCATTTTGTTGATGCCCTCAGCCCCCCCTCTCCCTAATTTGCAGACACTGAACGTTTGGCTCGGGGGGGATTCTGTAGACTGGCGTGATGGGAGCCATGACACCTCCTGAGCATCATTACCTGCATGTCTGATGTTTTCGCTGGATGTTTGGGCCTTGTTTTGGCTGTAAAGGCCCCTCACAGCACATCCCTACACATACTTTTCTCTGTACACGTGCCAGAAAATGCGCTCATCTCGTCTTCCATGCGGTGTAATTAAAGCGTTTGGCGAGCTGCTCGTTTGAAAGAATTTCAGCGTGGAGGATATTCGATTTGCAGATTTTTTTCCCCCCCGGCGTGTAGTTTCTTTTAGATTTCCTCTTCCCCTTATCTTTGCATCGATTAATCAACAGCTCGCCTCTGTTGGGCACAAACGCACAAGCTTTCACACACTCACACACACACACACACATTCCACGGCTGCAGATATGAATAGCAGGCATTGATGCGTCTCTCTTTGAGGTCTGCTCACAGCCTGAATGTTGTGCTGAGCAGGTAAGTGGCGTTGGGTAAGCCGATCTGCCTCTGGCCCTGACACCACCCCCAAACACACACACACACACACCTACACACACACACACACACACACACCGTAACCATTGTTCCCCCCCTACAATGTTTTCCCATGTCTCTCTGCTTCCTTGGCCCCCATGCTACCTGCCGGCACATTCCTGCTCGGCCCTGTCAGATCTCTTTGTGTCGGCGCTCTTTGTCGCTCTGTTTCCACCGTTGCTCTGGCTTTATTGCTCTGTTTCGTCTCTTCCTGTCATCCTTCCTGTCCAGTCTGACCAAGGCCACAGTGCCATCAGTCACTACACTTAGCTGCAGGCTGTATCCTTGTCCTCACCGCTATCAAACGTGTTCATCTGAAAGGTGAGAGACTTCAGTTTCTTTGTTTCAGTGCCGCATTTGAAGCTTTATTGCCTGATGATGTGCCGGTGCGGCCTGGCAGCTTTATTGGTTTGCCTTCCTGCCTGGCAGAAGCCCTGGGATCATTATTTACTGGGTGAGAAAGAAAAGATTTAAAGCTTCACTCCATCAATCATACACACTCCAGCGCTCATGTTATCGCCTCATTCCCTGACTGCGATGGATACAATTGATTTCACGTTCTTCTGAGTGCACAAATCAATTCAGACATCAATGATCCAGTATCTAAACAACACTATTAGTCTGACAAAGATCTGATCTGAAGTTTAATTCATCTGAAAGAGGAGATCCAGGTCCATATGCGAGCATTCAGGCTGAAAATTGACACATAAACACAAAAATGTCTTCATCGCGCACAGTCTGTAGCATCATTATCCAACACTTTTTTGATAGCAGACGTCGTAGCCGCAGCTAAACTGGTCCCACACCAGAAAAGTCTAATTTTCCGCTGCTGTTCGACTCCGCCCACTTTTACTCCATGGGCTGTGCTTTTGCAGGAAACGGACGCTGGTAAATTTCCGTTGAGAAACCTGTGTGTGTGAATGAGGCTTAGGTGAAATCCCCCTGCACTCGGCAGGTTGAAGCTCGCTCCACCCCTCCACCCCTCCACCCCTCCTCCACTCCTCCTTCCCATCCTCAGCTCCACTCCAGATTAGCCCACCACCTCAACAAACATGTCTCTGATCGTCCCCCGTCGCCTTCCCTCGGCCATTAGAATTGTTGTTCCACTCCCATCCCCAGGGGTCCCCCTAAGAGCCCAACTGGGTGGTCCCCCTCCCCCAGCTAAATCCAACACCCCTCTTTAGGGTCAGAGGTCAGAGGTGAACCCCGACAGTGTGTGGGAAACGTGCAGCGCTGCACGTCGTACAGAGGCAGGCCAGGAAGTGAGGAAGGAATGGAGGCTGCCCCGTTTCCTCTCCGGACCCCACTCGTGCTGGTTAATGGGGCTTCTGGGGTCAGCGGGACAGAGGCGGGCAGGCGGGCGCGGGGCTGGTGTCACTTACAGTTTTGATTTATCGAAGTAATTTCTTCTCCAAACCTAAATTTGTTTGGGTTGAGAGGGAGGCAGAGCAGACTGAGGGGATCAACGAAGACGCCGCGCAGGACGATGGAGAGGCGCGCGCGCGTGTGTGTGTATGTGTGTGTGTGTGTCTGTGCACTTGTGACTGATGTGTGTGGTAAACTGGATGCCTTTGCTGAGTGCAAATGGGAGCTAACGTGAAGTATTTATGAGGGAGTTCTGAGTCAAAGGCAGCTTAACCTGATTTATGTGATTGGTGAGTAGAACGGGTTGTTTTGTAAATGATGGACTCGTTTCTGTCCAGCTGAGACTAACAAGCAGGTTGAGAAAGAAACTGGGAAGTCTGCTGTGATAAAGAGCCACGGAATGCCGACCGTGATGCTCGGTGAAAACAAATCTGAACTGCAGGGCCGCTTACAGGAGCTCATACCTCCACCAAGGCTGAGCAAAGATGCATTTTGTCTTTTCACAACGAATAAAGAGCAATAAACAGTAACAGTACAGTTTAATCTACAGGAAAAAAGTTCTATTCTTCAAAATATGTTTTCTTAGGGGATTTGTTGAGTTGATTAGCATATTTTGTTTGAAGTTACTCCTGTACGGTTTGTGTTTACATTCCCGTGCTGTGTCACAATAAGTACTCCAGCGGAAAGTATACACACGTCATCAGGTATGTTCAGGTTGTTTCAGTCAGATTGAATCTTTGTGACTTGATGGTTCACATTCGTGTTTGTCGTACCACTCATGAACCAAACTAACAACCATGGACGTCATGAAAGAAAATTAGTTTCTCTCAGTTTCTCGCTGAATTTGAAACTGTATCCTTTGTCTGTCAGTGCAGGTGCAAACACACACATGCACACACCTTACACACACGCACACACAACTAAGTATGCCTATAAACATGGCATTATCATTGCAAAACACATTCCTGTTACCTGAAATCCATACGTGTTGATAGATTTGTGTGAGACTCTCATATATGAGGGAGCGTTTACGGCCCACCTGGAGGCTCGGCTACACGCTGTGTTTACTGTACCTGACCTTTCAAATGTAAAGCACTCAGTATGTTTACCAGCAGGCTCAAACATTCTCCAAGTGAGGCAATCATTTGTATTTGTGAGTCGGTTGAAATCAGCATGAATGAATGTTCACTGTGTTCATTCTGTTCACGTATTCGTCTTCATGACTTCATTGCAGATAAGGAAATGTATGGATTTTCCAAGAAATATGCAGTTAATCTTCAATAAATTGTCGGTCAGATGGATGAAGATCACAGCCCTCATGTGTGTTTGTAGGTTCAAAGCAGGAGGAAGAACGTTTGAGCGGAGCTTTGATTTATGTGGGAATGAGGTGTGTGTGTGTGTCTCCGTGTGTAAATGTGTCCCTCTCCTCCTGTGTGTGAGTGTGTCTGTGTCTCAGTGTGTTAATGTGTACCCCTCCCTGTGTGTGTGTGTGTGTGTGTGTGTGTGTGTGTGTGTGTGTGTGTGTGTGTGTGTGTGTGTGTGTCACTGTGTTTGTGTCTGTCTCAGAGTGTGTATGTGTGTCTATGGGCTTGTGTCTCAGTCTGCGTGCGTGTGTGTGTATGTGTATGTGTGTTGTCAGGATTCTGAGAAGGGAAGTGACATCATGGAAAGTGTTTGCTGTGCAAACAGGGTGAGCAGCCCCCAGGTGGGCTCTATGATTAAGAGATTACTGAGGAAATGAACACACACATACACACACACACACACACACACACACACACACACACACACACATTGTAATACACACATAACTCAAGTGTGACTGTGTGTACATGTCTCGAAAGTTTTGTGTGTGTCTAGAAGGACGTTAGGTCACCCGGTTGCCTGTAGCTCTGTTTCATGAATGGAAGGAGCTGATTCAGCATAGCTACAGGCGATCAAAGGCAAACACACACACACACACACACACAAACACACACACACACACACACACACACACACACACACACATGCACACACACAACAGAACATGTCGCTCTTGACAGGTAAATTTCAGCAGACATTTTCCAGATGAAGAGTTTCTTCCATTGTACGATTGATTAATCACCTGTGTGTTCTTTTGTGTGTTGTTTACTCTGTTGCTATTGGTAACATCACGGGAGGAGTTTTCACTTCGGGGGGATATTTTTGTTGGCATCTAATCAATACCACATTTACACAAGAAAGTAATTGTGCATTCATTAAAAGGTTTACACATGAGGCGATGCAGGCATCTTGTGAGGTGCTCGCTCACACACATGTGGTCCATATGTTATCGCTGTGGTTACTGTAAGCAAAAGTCGCCCTTTGAGCCGACGCACACACACACACACACACACACACACACACACACACACACCAAAAAGTTGTTGTGAGTCTTTCACGTAGGCCATAAGCTGCTGGACACGGGAACCTGATGGGCCGCTCGACACCGCCGAAGCCTCCTGCAGAGAGCTGTTTGTTTGTGTCCGGAGGAGGGGGGGTGGGCGTGGCCCTGGTGACAGATCCCTGAGGAGAAACTGCCTGACCTTTAATACTGCTTTTGTCTCACAGGTTGAAGAGTTTGGGTCGGACATCTGAGGTATGAAAATGGGTAAAATCTGTGTGAGAATGGAGTGAGGAGTGTCAAAAAGAAAAATGGGCAGGATTAAGAAGTGATGCTTGTTTAGACCTGTGTTTGTGTGTGAGTGGTGGAAGGGTGTTACAGTGAGACATTGTTGTCATAGTAACGAGGGAAGGGTTTAGCTAAATTGCCACTTTCCCATACGAGCATGAAAGGAGTCCTGACCTCCGCCTCTAAACTTGTCACTTCCACAATAGCTAATCCTCCTTCTCCATTGTGTCCTGCAGGCCAGTCACTCTGAGCGGCCTGGTCAGCTAATCTAACCCCAGGCTTCTAAAGGGCCCACTGTTCACTTCATTAAACAAGAGTCCTTTAAGGCGACGCATCAGTCAAGCAGAGCCTCTCATCACGAGAACCCTAAGGAGGGTATTCAGCAGGGGGCGGAGCCAAGGCAGTGATTTACAGGTCATATGTGAGTTACAAGCCTGTCAGTCTTGACATGTGACCTGGCTGTCTTGATTTGGGACTTCTGACTTCCTTGTCTTAAATGGGACTTGACTTTAACTTGTCTGTCTTGAGAGGTGACTTAAGTGTCTTTCATCAGGACTTGACTTGCCTGTCGTGACTTGACAGTTGACTTGGGAATTGCTTGACTTAAATTGGAACTTGATTGGTATCTTGCTTGTTAAATTGGAACTCGATTTCTGTCTTGTCTGTCTTAAATTGTGACTTGACTTGTGACTTGCCTGTCTTGGCCTGGGACTCATTGAGACTTGCTGCTGAACTGAAAAACAATGACTCTGCTCCAGTCTCACACAGGGGGTGGGAAGCGTGGGCGTCGGGGGAAGTTGAGCCTTTTTAATGAAAGCAGGCTGACGATTCTGTGGCCTGAGTTTGCAGAGAGAGTTAATGAAACTGTGGTCACACTCCTCAGACGCACGCAGTCGTTTACACCGAACACAACAGTTTGTTTAAAGGGACAACAACTGCAAGTGAGAGGACAGAATGGAGTTTATCATTTCCAACACAGCAGAGTGAAGCATTTGATTCTTTACTGTCTTTCTACTTATTGGGCCAGGATTTTACAGCATTGTTCAGTCACATTATGTCGTAAGTCACATTATGTCTCTGTTGATGAGAAACATAAAGCCACAGTGAGGTGCGACCATATAACCTCTCATATATCCTCTCAAAGCTGCTTTATTTACATTTTTTAATTCAGTAATTAGTGATGGTTTGCACATTTTATTGACCACATTCAAGGGTTTGTCTCATTAAATGGTTTGCATAAGACTGTCGAGCATGCAAGATTTCCTTCCATACTAAAAGGGTGTGTGTGGATGGTGTGTGTGTGTGTGGGGGGGGCGAGGGGGGGGCTGGAGAGGTGACAGAATTCCTGTTTTGTTAGGAATTCTATATCTTCTGTATGCTTTTGTAAACAAGGATATGAACGGGAATGACAGCGAACACTTATTATATTTACACAGTAATGTTAGATTACGCAATAGTAAATGGATGTAGTAAAGTAAAGCATGCAGCCGTCTCAGTGGGAGTAAGACGCCTCTACGGGGTTTCCTCCATGTACACATCGCAGTACGGACGAAAACATACTGCATGCATGAGTGCAAGTACACTTAGTGGCAAATACAAAAACACATTCATCAGTGTGTGTAAAGAAAGGGCGAATTTAGAATTTGTGGGGGGTGTGGGTGGAGATTGTGTACTGAGCTTTAGAAGGGGGAATGTAGGATGACAACACAATAAGAGGAGCTTTAAGGAAGGAAAAGAGGGTCGACAGAGGTCGCTCACCTGCTGGAGCGGCTCTACTAAAGCACAGGTGTAACACACCTGGACCTTTGGGTGTCTCCATTAGCCTCATATTGACCTGCGTCTCTGAGGTCAATGACCCTCTCTCCTGTTACAAACACAGGGGGGGTTGAAGTGAGGAGGATTTAAGACACATTACCACGCTGAGCCTTTAGTCCACGCCTCTTTAAGTATACACACGCATGTTTATTACACGCTTAATGATGGCAACATTATAATGAATGTTTCATATTTGACACTGTGAAACTGCTACATGACGTGTGTGTGAGATCATAACATCAAAACCTCCCAGGTGGATAAGATGAAGCAGCCGAGTGTGCTGACCAATCACATTTTTTAATCACTAACACATGGGATCCAATTTGTTCCATGACGCTGCGGGTTATGAAAAGCTTAACCAAGATGCAAATAAGAACATCCAGTGCTGTTATTTATGAATCCGCCTCGTAGTTTGTTGTTGTTTTATCCATTCAAATGTGAAGATATAACGGTAGCCAGTAAGAGGAATTCACCAGCCAGAGTTTGAATATTGTTATTCGTAGTTTGAAGGAAGATAATTAATAGGGGAAGAAGTTGGGAAACGTAGGTAGAATTAGGCTATAATTATGTTGAGCCAGTTTAAGTGACACACAGTTCGATGTCTGCGTTCTTTGTCTCAACGCCGTTAAGATTGAACCGTACGCAAACACCAAAGTGTAATTAGTAAGTTGGAACGAGCCGACGCCGCCTGAGTAATGTTCACTGGCATCGTGCCACGTCTTTGAGCCAAGGCGGATATCTGCGGACGTCTCTTAGATTTGAGGACGTGTGGGTGTCTCAGTCAGTGATGTCATGCGTCAGGGCCTCTGACATCATTCCGAGTGCGACACTGACTATCCTCACTGACACGACCTACAGACCAAGAGGCAAGAGCCAACGTGCACCGACACCTCAACACCTTAACATGCAAAGCAGCTCCTGATTGCATAAACGCTTGAGGGTTTAATAACAGGCGAGTTCCACTGACCTAAATAGTGCCTAAAGTGCTTACGTTAAGCATTTTTCTATAAGCTTCTAGAAACTTTCTTTCATTTGCTGCTCAGTAATCATTAAAGAATTCAGATGATAATTATCCCTCCAGGCAGGGATTTAACTCGAACCTTCATACGTACTCCATACAGGGATGGAAATGAATAACAGGAGGGTAAAAAAGGTTAAACACGTCGTCTTTACATAAACGCGTCGAAAGAATGAAATAATGACGGGATTAGATTTAGATCTGTGTGGAGGAGGTGGATTCTCAAGCAGGTGTGAGAAGACAGAGGAGGAAGGAGGCTTTAGGTTTGAATCTGTGCCTGAGGGAGGCAATACGAGACGCTGAGAACGTGAGGGATAACCTATGAGATACGAGCGTCAGCCGCACACAGAGCGGCCCAGGGGAGGAAAAGATAACATCAAAGACAGATTTACTCACTAATAATTAAACTGCAGGTTTGTTTTAACTCTACAAACAGATTATGTACATGCGCGTACGCGGCAGAGACCGGACGGAGGGGTTGTTTTGCGTGTAAAGCTGGGCTCATACTTGTGAAAGGTACAAGTGAAGCTTCAAGTTCCATCTTCCAGCTCCACGCAGGACGTCAACCTATCGCAGTGGCTGCAGGGGACAGGCCGTCCTCTATAGTGGTTTCTGATGTTTGCTTTTGCCTCTCAATCAGTCTTTATCCTCTGTGGCTTTGCTCCTTGTGTGGAACCTTTGTGCGTCCACATCCCCATGCAGGAGTCGGAGGTAAAGAGGCTCTGTGGACAAACACACACACACACAGTAGATAAGAAAGGGCCTTTTCTCATGGTTCCTCCTGAGTGAAAACCACCTTTTGTGCGTGTGCAGCCTGCCGTGTTGGTCTGCTCAGTAAGTGTGCGCTGAAAGACGACCTGACAGTCACACTGGCAAAATGAAGATATATGACTTTGCCAGGTTTGCTGTGACGGAGTGGAGAGGAGAAGAAGCGATGCCTGAACACGAAGCGGTGGCCTTGAGGAGAGACGTGTGGGGCCCCTGGCTACCCTCCCTTTCACTCTCTACCCCGGGGATCCCACCAGACGATCATCACGGCGAATCCACCCCACCACGAATTCCACAAGTTGTGAATGACCTCATGCAGAGATTCCTTAACAAGTTGCGTCCAGCAGGCAGCAGCAGATAAGACGTTCCATGTGTCCATATGTGTCAGGAGATGTTTCATAAGAGGGTGATTGATGATTGTAATGGAACCAAGAGAAAACAGCAACACATCCAGACACGTTGCTAATGAAAATGTCCTGCTAATGCATTTCCAATTATGATTAAAGAAATACACTTAATTCTACCTGATGCAACATGTGGGAATTAGAGCTTAAGTGATTCAACACCTCGTAAAAAGCTCATTTCGTCAGTGTGTGTTTGCGTTGCCAGTGGTGTGTTAGGACAAAATGTACCGAGGTAATCATGTTTCATCACCGTCCTAATGTGTCATATTTAGTGATTTGTGCGGATCAAATCTTGCGTTATAAGATGGGGTTGTGTTCTAATGGAGCTTCCTGTTGCTCAGCACGTCATCAACTTCCTCTGCTTTCTTCTTGCTCCATCTTCCACTCCTCTTCTACCACTGTTTCTTTGTTTTGCTGTTCTAATTCTTAATTCTTCATTCAGTTGAGGAAAGAATTTAGAGAAGAATTACACAATATTGAGAAGATATTAACTAAATATTTGAATCCAGTTGCTATAACATGAAAAAAAAAACTTCTTTTGAAATTCATTTAAATTTTTTGTGATTAAGTTTGAGTTTCTCAATTCATTTCTTGTTAAATATTAGTTTTACTTACTTCTTAGAATATTGTATTATTTTATGCATAGTAATATTTTTGATTTTGTTTATTGTTGGTTGTCTTTTTAATTTATGATTGACCTCTTCTTCCTCCTTCTCCTCTTCCTCCTCCTGCTCCTCTTCCTCCTCTCTTCTCCAGGCTGTCACCAGGTGAAAAGCAGAGGGATAGCAGCACTGCAGGAGTGGAGGTGAAGAAAGGTGAGCTCGTGCACTGACAGCAGCAGATGTATGGACAATGCCGCTGGGCTTTAGATTGCGATCGGCCTCCGGAAAGGTCAGCAGGATTTTTCCACCAAAACAGCACGTCCTATCCACGCTCTTAACCTTTGACCTCTCCGTCAACCACATCTGTACGCCGGCCGCGCTCCCTCTCTCCCCTTTCCCTTTCTTGCTGTTTTGCCATGGAGGATGTGGGACAGGTAACTTATGTCTGGGCTGGTGGACAGGAATGGATGCAGCAACACCAACAGCTTGAAAAGTTGCATTGTCCTTGTGACATACGACAAAAGGCAGAAGGCTTCTCGGACTATGATGGACGGAGCATGATGTGGCCTTGAGGCACCAGGGTCACTGAGGGTCACTGAAGGTCACTGAAGGTCACTGAAGGTCTCACTAGAAGCCGTCAGAGTGTCTGCTGCTGACCGGTTTGACCACACGTCAACATCTTGTGTGCGTCATGTGTCATGTGACCTCTATTTTAGAACCAATATGACTGTGTGTGTGTGTGTCATGTGTGTGTGAGTGCACGTGCGCGTGCGTGTGTGTGTGAACAGATACATTATGGCCACTTGCACCTGCGTCATATTAAGTTAGGCGCTGTGATGAGGCCTTGGCTGTCTGAGTACAGTAATGTGGACTCCAAACAAACAGTTACACTGCTGTGTGACACACACACACACAAACACACACCCCCTCAGTGTGAATCAGAGCTCACTCTGTTCTCTCTGCACTCCTACACAGACACACACAGTTTCTGTCTGAGCGCCTCATTGAGCCTCCATCAGAGCTCTTGTGTTGCAGCGCCACTAAATGCATCTTGGTGATTTATTCAGTTTATGCTTTATGTTTACATTTTAACATTAATCGTTTTTTCCTAAGCATCTAAAGTGCATCATAGTGTTTAATATGATCTAGCAGCAGCTGTTTTCGCTCATAAATTGTTATTTTTGTGTGCCGTCCTAATCTGCTTTCATCTTCATCTTCATTAATGAAGTAACAGGTGGTTTGTTATCTGGAGAGCTTTTATGTGTTGATGGTATATAATGTGTAGATCGACTCCACAGCTCTTGATGCCACCCGTGAAGCAGAGACAGAGACCAGCGGTGAGTTAAACGCCTCCGGCTGCACTCTGACTTCATTCAGCCGCTTTGTTTCTGTACATAAAGCAGCAGGGATCCCTCTGCTTCACCGACTGGGCCGTGACTCAACGCCTTTAAGTCTGCCAACTGCAGCCGCTCACCTGTCTCCACCGGGTGATTCACCCTAATTATTCTGTGGAAAATGACTCATTGTTTGTTGTAAACATAGTGAATGCTGACAGGCCTTGATGTTTTCGGGATTCCCCCTGTAAGCCGCACGAACGCGTCGTCTCAGATCCCCATTTGAAGCTGAGGAACAGAGAACATGAAAGGGTCTCATCTCTGCGTCCGTGCCTCCCTCCCTGTACATTGATTCACTACTGGCATGTGTTTGATTAACGTTTCTTTACATTTGCTCACAGTTAACCAGTTCCCAACAGTTCATCTCGCCTCCAAAATGAACTGAAATCACCAAAACACTTCATATGTGTCTTAAAATGAATTCATTCCTTTCCATTCATTCTTAAAAACACTTTTTAAAAGATTTACACTGAGTCAACAGCAGGCACAGTCTGAAAAGCTCGATCACCACAAAGTTTCAGACTGGTGTGTTGGACACTTGATAGACCCTGATTAGTGCCTGACTCATGGTGTAGGGGTGAAAAAGGTTGAAGCAGTAAATGACCTCTCAGAGTTACTGGAAGCGACTTTAATCCTCCTTGACGCTGATGTTGCAACTGTGAGACGTCAGTTTGGTGAAATGCTTGTTGGCAATTGAAACTAAAACAACAGTAAATGTCTGAGCCGTTCACGAGGAGAAGCCAAGGTCAAAACCAAACAACCCTTAAGCACACACACACGCACGCACACGCAAGCACGCGCAAGCACGCGCAAAAACACACACACACACACACACACACACACACACACACACACATGCACACGACCAACTGGTACACGTCCGGTGGTCCAAACAAAAGGCTCTTCTGATGATGACACCTGCAATGAACAAAACAAGAAGAAACACAAGTGAAACAACAAGACACTCACAAAGGTAAACGGAAGTCAAACCCACCTTCCTTTCATTCAGCCTCCCGCACACCTTTCAGGCCGGCCTTTCTTGTCGCCCACCTTAGGAAAACATCCGTGCGCCCCCACACGACGCTGAGCCTCTGCGTTTCCTCTCGCCTTTAATCTTAGTGAAAAGAGCTTTTAACAGTGCTGGGGGAGGATGAGGGGGATCTGCCCCAGCAGAACAAAGACAGAGAGGAACCACGGGGAGATAGTAGGAGCGTGGAAGGATCTGTTATTTATCACCTGTTGCCCTTGGGCGGCCCTGGACTCTACGCCCCAGGCAATGTGTGTGTGGGGGTGGGTGGGTTTGTGTGTTTAATAACAATAACACCAAAGCTTGAAATAAACAATCAATGTAACATGAGAAAAACGGATCATTCAAAATTAAATGATACAACTACGAACGCTACTGTCCTTTGGTTTGCTCCGCCCAAGACCAAAGAGTTTGAGGATACTGGGTAGAGTGTGTGCTTCTGTTCCATGGTTCAATAAATAATAATAATGAATGATACACTGAACTAAACTAATATAATGCAAAACCAACTACAAGAAACATGATATTGTGTCATGCCAAAGATAACCATATTCATAAAAGGAAAGAATGTGGATACTGAACATGTATATACACATATTTATAGGTAGTGATACATAAAATAAAGAATAGATGAAATATTCAACCCATCAAAGAAATCAAAGGCGTTGTAAAAAAATTCACAGTATGTGGTAGCTAGTTATCGTCGCCTGACACCTTGTGGCTGATTGTTGCAACTACATACATGTCGAATGAAAGACATCGAATTGAAATTATTACAAATTTTCACTGATTATTAAGAGGAAGAAAAAATGAATGTAGATTATAAATTTATCAAAGAATGTAAGCTTGATTGTCGAGGTTGTTATTGGTGAAAATAGAAGTTGGATATAAATATCAGCATGGAGCTGCTGCCTGAGAGATTTAAATGACGTTCTTGCGCTGCATTCCAGTGCCCTCCGTGAGCTCGGATTTCTAAAAACTAAAATCTTTGTGGAGGTTAATTTATATAAAACTAAAGGCAAACTAGAACAACTTCAAGCATTTATTTCTTTATGTATAATTAAAATTGCACGTAAAAAGTCTTACTTACTTACCTTTACTAAGACATTATTTAATTTGTTCCTACAATAAAGCGTGTGTGAAACATCAGACAGGATGTTATCCTGCACCGAATAACAACTGAACTGAAAACGTCACTCAAGGTTATAGAGGACCAGCCTCGCAGAATACGAGACTATGGAATGTTAATCTAAACGCACCTTGGCGTAGTAGAAGTCTATAACCGTAACCCATATTTCAGACATCACGTGAAGGCTACACCGACAGCGGCAGTGACGCAGCTGCCGTCTGCGCTTGTGTCAGAGCGGAGGAAGCAAAGCTCGGCTGGTATCAAACCTCCAGCATCGCAGATAAACACCCAGAAGAGGTGTGAACCCGGCGAGACCTGCCCTCACGGCGCCCAAAGAAACCCCTGACCGACTCCACCACGCAGCGGTGGCCGACATGTCCGAGACATACGGTACGTTCGCCGGTTCTCCCGCCTGCTAGCTTATCCATAACACTTGTTTATGATGGGGCTGCCTCCTGCTAGCTAGCACCAGCTAGCCTAGTTAGCCGCTGGTTAACGACTCGCCACGTATCTCTGTTTTTAACGTTAATAATTAAATCAGTTGCTTATTTGATGAACCCGTAGCAGTGTTGCAGTGTGGTTTTGCGTAAGTGAAGTGACACCTCTGTCCTGTGAGGCACTGGGGTGTATCGCTTCCTCATTGATCAGTGATGGAGCAAACAGATGGTGACACATTTGCAGGTAAAGTTAGAGCAACTTTACCTCAAGAGTTGCGGTAACATGCGGGCTGTGTGTGTTAACCAGTGCGGGCTAAAGTGAAGCACACATATTCATTGACTTTGACCGAGTGTTTGTCGTCTCATTCCGGATAGTTAGTGAGTTCTGTTCACGGGTGTCGAGAGGCTGCTCGGCCCTGGAGGAGGAAGTCGTGGTTCCTGTGGTTGATCCGCTCTCAGATACCTGAAAGAAGCTGCAGCTGACCCGATGTTCAAGTCACAATAACACCACGTAGTCATGTAGTGCACCATCAGCACCTGACGTGTTGATCCCATAATATGTTTGGATTCCTGTTAGGTAACGATACACGCACCCACACACTCACACACTGAAGAATGTGATTGTTCTCCCCCTCATAACATGTCATTTAAAGATGATGTAACATGTGTATGCAGGTATAACAGGGCTTCATCCATTGTTAGATGCTGAACCAGAGCCAGAACTACAGTAATACCCCTGACCTCACAGTCCCACTCCACTTACCCTCCAATAACAATGACAAAGGTGACAGCGCTGGTCTAACACGCAGAGCCACCGTCCCCCCCATGTCTCCCCTCTGTCCAACATGGTGCTCACCTCAGCTTGGAAAGTTGTTGTACCACAAAAGGACAGAGAACACTCAGAAACTCTCTGACCAAATAAAACAGAAAGAAGAAAGAGAGTCCAGCAAGTGGCCATTAAAGGTGTGGACCACTGTTTATTTGTTCAAACTCAAATTTAGTGTATTTGTCTCTGGGAGCACAAATTAAAATCAAACCCAAGTCCTTCCTGAAATACAATTCAGTCTATAGTGTGTGAATTTTTAAAACACTTTGTAGAAGTTACAGAATCAGGATGTAAACATGCTGATCATCTGTGGGAGGAGATGTGTAATTTATACACAACAACAACAAAACAACTAAATATGGTTAATAAGGATTCATAAGACATTTGCCATTAATAGTTTGCACATGTCTACATTATAGCTACTGACACACCACTGATCTACTCATTTTATCTTCAGATCAGACTGTCATACTGAACAACGTGTAACTATCTAATCTTGTTCTAATCTAGTAATCTTGTTCGGTACAATTTGAATGCGCTTCGTACTCGCTATTACAAACGATTCTCTCTGCCACGCCCCCTACCGGCCCTCCAGGAAGAGAAGGCCGACAGGGGAAGACGTAAAGAAATCAATATAAGACGGTAACGGCAAACCATTAGTGCTGCCACTTCCCCGTAAATACCTACTGCTGGGGTCGAGTTTCATAGGAGGAAATAGTGAGCGAGTGCAACAGGAGAGGAGGACGGTGTGCAACTGCCACAGAGCTCGGAACATGGAAAACAGAATTCCGATAGATCAGGAAGTACTCTACGTCTTTTTAGGTTGAAGTAGACTTGGGTGGGTTCTGTCAACATCAGAACAGCTGCTAGCCTCGGTAATGTCGCTCACTCCATTTACGCACATATTTTGTTCACACTGCAATTAATGGGACGGAATTAATGGGATTCCACGGCTGGGCGAATATGCACAACATCTCACCAGGGTAGGAAATAACAGATAGAGATTTAATTTGCCAAATGGTAACAGTAACAGATTTTACGAATTAGTAGTTATGATCCGCGCCCCAGGTTCACACGGATAGACGAGGATGTAATGATTATTAATTCCTAGAGAGCAACAAGTCCAGCTTAAGTCTCCACGTTTGCCGCGTCTGTGTTTACCGCGGGTCGGAACAGCTTATTGTAGCGTTTTAGTTCAGTTTGAAGGCGTTTTCTTCACTGGGTCCGAGTTCATTGTGAGCCTCAAGTGTCCACTCTCTAGTGTCTACTGTTCCTCACTCCCTTGTCGCCCATTGCATTGTCGCCATAGAAGACACAGATGCAAATACGACTAGGTAAATGTGTGTGCAGTCGTGTGCGAAGGTCTGGTGCGTAGCCAGCAGGTTCTGTGGCCTCCATTGGATTTGGCCGAGCGTAAACCTTCCAGTGGATCCAGGCCTGAGATAAGTGTTGTCATAGTGTAAGTGAATGAAGATAACAGTGTCTCATCCCGCTGGGTTCTTTAATATCGATGCGTGAAGAGCACAATAGGCGGGATGTGCTGCGGCGCTGCGTTCCTCGCTCCCCCGTTGGTTTGACATATTGACAGCTTGATTGTTGTATGCAGATCTCAGCTGGGAATAGGTGATGTCTGGGAAGAAGCTGAAAGGCTGAGGGAAGCTTTGAAGACGCCACTGTTAGCCGTTTGATTCTGTCAGATCTGCTGTCCCGTTGGTTGACAGGCACTGCTCCAGCTGTAATGCTGGCTGCCGTTTCAAAAGGAAACTCCTAAGTGCTTGTTGGCAACCCCGGCTCGGCTTTAACGCTTCTGTTTGCACGGATTTGACCTCCAGGTTGTGTTGCTTGGCAAAAAACAGCAGCTCGGACAAACACACACTGCAAACAGAAGTGTTGAAGGTGGCTCCAAGAGCACGGGAATAATGTGGTTAAATGTCTCACGGGAATCAAATCTGAATTTCATTTCCCTTCCTGAAAGTGAAAGTGTCTACCTGACGTTTACCTGGCTGCTAATCTCAACTGCCATCACTAAATAATCATCTGGCAGCCTGAACCAGACTGCACAGCATTCCATCTTAGGCCCTCTACTCATCCAGCACTTCATTACTAATTTGTTGCTTTGGAGTACAATATTACCATTCTTGTGTAGAGCAAGCGATAGAGAGACAATTTAAATCTAAATTGTATAAGGCTTAAAGTGATCAAGCTGTGTAACTACCTACAGTCAAAACGTATGTTCTGCTTTCTAAAGCCACGTCAGAACAGAACACAGATACCATCGCCACATCATGACCTCACACGGTTTACAATCGTTTCCTGAAGAAAGTTTGGTTGCAGCTATTTGAATTGGGCAAACACACACACACACACACACACACACACACACACACACACACACACACACACACACACACACACACACACACACACACCAATACAGGCGCAGGGACGGAAAACAAGTCCGTACGTCACATGAGTGGGCGGGTTAGATGGTAACATTGATTTCCCTTCAGTGTTTGGGCCTGTGTGTGGTTTTGGTGAAAACCTACTTCCTTGTTTGAATGTTTTTAACAAGCGTCCAGATGAGTTAAGCTTCAGCTGAACCTTCTCACTGCTCATGTTTCTGCTTCATTGCTGTGACTCACAGGTATTGTTCTTCCATTTTCTTCCCTAGGTTTTTAGTTTTAGTTAACTACTTCTGCATACTTAAACTTACAGACTTACAGACAGAAGTCAAACTTGCAAACAAATGCTTCTTGTTGTTTGCGTCTTTCTGCCTTTAAGTGACGATTGGTCTTAAATTCCCCCCCAATGGCCTAATGTAACTTCTTCATTCATTCAGGTACAGAAACCATTCAGACATTTTCCAGGCATTCAGCCTTCAATCTTTCAGGCACTTGTTCAGCATTCGGCAAAAATCTTCAGGAAATGCATTTCTAGTTGCCTGTGTTGCCACTAGGCGCTGACACGCCACTTTCCTCCTGCTCGTTATGAAAAATGCAGTGACTATGACTTAGAGTTATGTCTTATGTAATGTAGCAGTTTTGGCAACCGAAATGCTGAAGTTCCTGTTTGCAAACAAAAACCCAGCAAATGGTCGAATCCCTCCAGCAACACTCTGCTCTCTCAGGAGGTTAGGTGTGGTCTGGACTCATCATTTGCTCTGACAGTTATGAACACATCATCTCACTGTTTTCCTCTTCCTGCTTTTGGTCTTTTCTCCTGCCATTAGCACTCACTCCCCTTATAATTATGTATTTCTCACACACACACACACACACACACACACACTCTCCCACATGTCCCTTTCCATCTGCTCAATCATCATATTGTTCCATATCTTGTGCTGCCAGTCGGAACCGCGGTGCCGCCCACGCATGCAAATGTCCCCTCCTGCACACAAAGCCCGGCTTCACCCTTCCAGTGGCCTTGCATGTCAGGGGCACCCCGGCGAGTCGTTTCGGCTGAGCATCAATCTGCGTGGGAAGGGTTGTACTCTCCAGAGCGGAGAGGGGGGGGGGCACTGTCAGAACACCACGACAACAACATCTGCACAACAAGCAGCCGGCCATGCTCAGTCTGTCAGGGGTTATCAACAAATGAAAGCATTTTCTTCTGTAAGAGCCTTTCCTTGATGTCTCTGCTGCTCTATTCCTCATCTTTCTGCCTTTTAGTTTAATGATGATGATTATTCTGATCAGCTAAGATGTTCATTTGGATGTTAAGCCCCCTTCAAATGGTTTAAACGCCCCAATTTTGGCCACCGTGAGGAAAAATTCCCTCTTTTAATTAAATGATGGATGATTTTCTTATTTCCTGATAATAATCCACTCTCCAGCAAGTCTTCGTGACTAATTTAATTAGAATGGTACTGTAAACAGCACGTCACGCCAGTCACACTCAAGACTCTGTGATTAGTCGGCTAATTTGGGGTCGTTGGACACTGAAAGTAAGAGCTCAAGTGGGATTAAAAGGAAAATCTTCGGATTGTCTGCAAGGATGGAAGTGCAAAGAGCGTCAGATTGAGGTTTTCCCCCAGGCGGCGTGGTGCCGCATACTGATCTCTACCCTCTTCTCCCTCTGCTTCCAGACTTCCTCTTTAAGTTCCTGGTGATTGGCAGTGCGGGAGCGGGGAAGTCATGCCTCCTGCACCAGTTCATTGAGAACAAATGTAAGTCTCTCCTCACATCACACAGACCTGCCTGTCCTCTCTGCATGTCTGACCTCATCCACCTCATGTGGAGCAGTTCCACTGTTTTAGCACGCATTAGTAAACGTTGAAACTTTCCCACGTTCTCCCCAAAGCAGAACACCTTGAAGCGCAACTTAAGCAACTTTAAGAGATACACGCTACACTCCTATGTGTTTAAAATAAGCTATAGCAAACATTTCCATTTCCCCAGAAATTCGTAGAGCTGTGCGTGGATAGAGCTCTCTGTCATAAAGCACTTAAAGCATAAACCTCTGACTTTACTGCAGTTTTCTCCGTGACTGTAGCTGCCCTGATTGCTCAGCCACGTCAGGCATCAGACTCCTGACTTATGTGACCAAAGTTCACACATGAGGCATCGGACGCAACATAAATCTGCACCGAATCAAATCTGCTTCGCTGTTTTTCAACCAACCAACGAGTCTGAGCCAGAGACAGTTTGGGTTTTTCATCTATAGACCTGTAAAGAGGCGTGGAAGTAGTAGAAGTAGACCCGGTAACATGCGGGAACCAAAATAGATGCCGGCAGCGGTGCCTTCACTGACTTGCGGGGGGGGGAGGGACTTC
The DNA here is from genome assembly GCF_046128005.1 of Genypterus blacodes. Classification (NCBI taxonomy): domain Eukaryota; kingdom Metazoa; phylum Chordata; class Actinopteri; order Ophidiiformes; family Ophidiidae; genus Genypterus; species Genypterus blacodes. Next base: position 9,794,068 of record NW_027466817.1, read on the forward strand.
ATGTAGCCCACAGTATAACAACATTTATGGAGGTTAATGGTGACGCTTCCAGAGGAGGATTTAATGTCATTTGTTTACAAATTTCATCTCACTTTGGTGGAAGATTCAAAAGGACCACATTTTCTGTAGAACAATCCTGACTCATGAAGGTTACCACAGTATTGCAGCAGAATAAGCAGAGTAACGGACTAACTGCTGAGCCACTGCAGTACCGAAGGAAAAGTTAACTTTTTGACTTCACTTTTAAGCTGTGCGAGTATCACATTAAAACACACAAAGGCTAACGCACACCTACACACCTATTTAATTTGATTAAAGACATTTTGGGTCCCAGTGCTGTCAGTGCAGTGTGAGTGCGAGGCAGTTTGGCAGCGTTAATCTCCCCAGGACTCCCTCCAGTCTCTCTGATGTGGATATGAGGCGTTTGAAGATAATCGCTCGCATCTTTTCAACAAGCCCGACGCACCGGCATGGTATAGATCAGATCTAAGACTCTGGGAATGGAGTTGAAAGCGGTGTCTTTGTCATGGCGCAGCACATCGGTAGTGGTAAATGGGAAAGATTTCACCTTTTTCGCCCCTAAAAACACAACCGAGCCGAGGTCAGTTCACAGGAAAGACACTGTAGGGTTTATACCGCGTCCCTGAGAGTCGGAACGTTCCAGAAATCAGCTTTCCAGAGGTCAATTCAGGGACGTCTGCCTCCAAACAACATTTATCACCATCTAATCTTCTGGGCAACGCTCACTAGTGAGGTGTGAGAGTTAGGTAGGGCTAAACTGCCAAACAATTAATTGCCTTCACCTGGTATTTCAAGTTGCTCTCGGCAGGCTGCGAAATTAATTACACACTGGATCGGGGCTCATGCAGGGCCGAGCTGGAGACTCGCACAAAACACACACAATCCCTGTGAAATCTGTGCCATCATCCCCCATTAACATGATGAATCGCTTTAAGATGCACACGCGCACAGAAACCCTCCAAACTCTCGTCTCGCTTCTCCGCTCTTTCCTCAGTCAAGCAGGACTCCAACCACACCATCGGCGTAGAGTTTGGCTCCAGGGTGGTGAACGTCGGCGGAAAGACGGTCAAGCTGCAGATCTGGGACACGGCCGGTCAGGAGCGATTCCGGTAAACATGAACGCTCTCATTTGGCCAATGTTGGTTTACATTGACGGGAGATCCCCAGAGTAACGACAGAGAGACAGACGGGCATGAAAAGGGCACCTTGATGAGGATTGTTGAGGGGAAATGAGATGCCCATTATCTCTCAGATGTTTATTTGGAGTCTTATTAACAAAGCTTTCTGTGTTCCCCTCTCAGTTCTGTGACGCGCAGCTACTACAGAGGAGCGGCCGGAGCGCTGCTCGTCTATGACATCACCAGGTAACGCAATCGCCGCAGTCAATCTCAACATCGAGCCGTTTGTGTTAAAGACGGTGAACATTTTCTAATCATCTCTGCGTCGTTGGGTGTGTACACCTTGAAGCCGGGAGACGTACAACGCACTCACCAACTGGCTGACGGACGCCCGGACCTTGGCGAGCCCCAACATCGTCATCATCCTGTGCGGCAACAAGAAGGACCTGGACGCTGACAGGGAGGTGACCTTCCTGGAGGCGTCACGCTTCGCTCAGGAGAACGGTAACTGACAGCTCGCCGTGCTTTACTATCGTCTACCAGCTTTAACATTTATAAGTTACAGATGGGAAAGCGTTTTAGATGTTGTACTACATCAAACCCACACAATCCGAATGGTCTTATACTTCAATCCTGCCTCTAGTCTTTCACGTCTCTTCATCTCATCTTTTTCTTCTCTGCCTTGTACCACCTGCAGAGCTGATGTTCCTGGAGACCAGCGCCCTGACAGGGGAGAACGTAGAGGAGGGCTTCCTGAAGTGCGCCAGGACCATCCTCAACAAGATAGAATCAGGTACACCGCCTCATTTGTTTGTCAAGAAGGTGTGTGTGTGTGTTTGTGTGACAAGCAGACCTGTCTGTGTCTTGACTATATGTTTACTGTGTGTGTGTGTGTGTGTGTGTGGGGTGTGAAGCTCAAACATGTCCCATTTCTGTTTGCTCTGAAGGTGAACTGGACCCAGAGAGGATGGGCTCAGGTATCCAGTACGGCGACGCTTCCCTGAGGCAGCTGAGGCAGCCGAGAAGCAACGCCACACAGAATAAACAGCAGTGTAACTGCTAGGGGTCGGGTCCCCCCCCTTCCTCACTCCACAGGCCAACGCAGACAGGACACCCCCTACTGGTCAGTGCAGTGTATGGCAGAATCACCCGGAACCTCGTAGAAGAGATCCAGGGATGAACTTAATGTTTTCAGTCCAGTGCTAAAATGAGATCCAGCTTAGCCCTGGGAAATGTGCAGTCAAGTTATTTTCTCAAATAAATCGCAGCCATCACTAACTCCTACCAAATTCTCTCTCTCTCTCTCTCTCTCTCTCTCTCTCTCGCTCTCTATGTCAGCTCCAGGTGTTTTTGGGTGTGTGAGACCGGTTCCTCCAGCATCGCACACACCTCGGATCACCTGGATTAGTAGTCACGGACACTGCAGCCCCTGACCTCTGGTAAGACTTTTACCACTTGCCGGAGGGGGGTCAGCTCTGCTCTGGACGGGCGTGTGAATGAAACGTTGGGAAGAGGAACGCTTTTCTCGGTCGCTCGCTGGACGCACACAGATGAGTGGAGGGTTGTGTGTACGGGCTGCCCCCCCCCCCCCCCCCTCCTTGCTGTTTTTATTCTCTGTCTTTCTGCCTCATACTCGCTTTTTACAATCACATGTCTTCTGTAACCGATTATCATTAAGGTATTTATCATTTATCAGATATTTCAGTTTTGTCTTTGCTTATTGGTCGCCAGCAACGACTCGCATTGAGCCATGGAGTCGTTGCTGTTGACAGAATGATGCACAGCCTGAAAGCATTCAGAAGCTGAACCTGTTTTTCTTTACAAATCACTCAGTACGTTTAGATGTAAAACAGCATAGCCACATTTTGGACTAACCAGAATTTCTGCCATTTAAATTTTTTTTTTCATTTCCTGGAATGTCCAAATCCAGAGGAAAGCGCCATTTTCATTTTGTTTTTGTTTTTTACATTTATTGGCATTTTGCTGTAATTGACTGCCAGCCTTTGTGTGGCTCATTCTTCAAAAAGTGCTGTATCTCTTGATTGAATCTCTGCTGTAACCAAACTCTGGAATTGAACATCAATTGACCTGAAGGTGGCGCTTTAACGACAAATTTTGGAGGATCCTTTGGTAAAGTAATTAACCGTAGTTTGTCAGCACAGCGCTTCATATATACTTAGCAAGTATACAGCTTCATCACATTTTTTCCTAATATTGCAGGGAGCACAAATACTCTTTAAGTATTGAGAGCATGTAAACGTACTGATTATAGATTATAGAATCAAAAGCTGCAGCTCAGATTGATCTGTTTGTCACTGCTTATTTCAGGTCTTTTCAGTCAGACAGACATTGTACTCCCTGCTCAGACGGTTGGATCTGTGTTGAAAATGCACTAAGAGGTGGAGGATCAGTCATCGATATTGAGACTGAATATATGATTCCCTGTCACACCACGTTTCCAAAGCACGTGTGGCGACTCTGAGGGAACACACTCCACATTTTACTTTTACACACACGATAAAAGCACAAAAACGAGAGAATTTATGCTCCTTATTTTAGCTGGGAAGCTCCAAAAGTCAAACGTTTTGCGTGAGATTCCTTGCAGCTCCAGCATGCGTTTCCTTCCCCGCCTCTCTGCTGCTATAGTGGAGTAATGCTGTTTCCACATGATGAGCAGTGAGCTGAGATTGGAGTTCCGGTATTGAGGGACTCCCAAACCTGTGATGACGGCGCCTTGTATGACACACACTCGCTGTACTCAAGAAGTCAACCATGTTGGACTTTGTCCTGTCTGCTGATGACCTTTCAAGCGTTCAACCAATGAGAGAATAGTTTTGTCTTTGTAAGCAGAAGCCGCTCCAATTTGGTATCATGTGCCACCAAAATCTAGTACTACAAATGTGGATATATAGCTATAGAATTCAGGCTACATAACTAAGTCTTCTTCACTCCCGGTATGTACTGTAGGTACGTACGTAGCTCTTCCATACGGCCTGCAACTTTTTGAACAGTTCGCAAAAAACCAAGACACGTCGTCGGGAGTAAAGGGAGTGAGGTGAACAATACGCGGAAATACTGCTTATCGTGTGAAAGCAGCTGTTATCAATCTCTGCCAAACTGAGTGTCTCGGCATGACCTCTGTTTGATCCACAATTTTATTCACGTACGTGGGAGGGACGCACTTTCACTCCGCCCACACACTTGACAGTCACAGGGGAGTTTGTGAAGATTCAGTTTTACCCTCCCGAATACTTGTTACTCCTCATGGAACGCAGAAGTTGTGGTCGGCTCTGCTGCGTCACTCACGGGCCCGTAAAGAAAGAAAGAAAGAAAGAAAGAAAAATGCTTTTAAAAACATCCCACAGTCCACCTAGTTGAGCTGTATGGGAAAAAGATGGGAAATACGTTTTGTTTTCAGAAAATATCGGCTTTGTGCGATTGTTTTGTCTCCTTCTGCAAGTGCACTTTTACTTTAGGAGTTTCATTTTTGTCTTGTTTATACGCTGTAACTATAGAAGTGTACATTTTATCTTACTTGAACTGTAATAAAGATTTTAATTGTAGATGTGATCATTTCTTACTAAATAACAACTGAGGTGTTTGTTTTGATGGTTTATTTGTCGTAGCTTTCAGACGGCAGCATTGCGAGGGCGTTGACCTCCAAACGCTCATATTCACTCAGTCCGGCCTCTTCGTTGAAATGGTACAACGTTGCATTTGTGTGTGTGTGTAATTAATATATTGTACAGTTAAGATTAAGCACTCGTCAGATTGATCATGATTGACTCAATGTTCTGATTTCATCCAGTCCTTCTCAGTTGTTGCTTAGTAATTAATGTTATATAACCGACCTAAATACTACTGAACATCTTTAAAGTGATGCTCCGGCCTGTCTGCAGAATATCACGATTTCCTGGTTGTATATGTCCAAACTGGGTCAGTGGCAGTTTTGTTTTGTAGGTTGTACCATTATGAGGATACTGTTCACTTACATGGTCCATAGGCCTTTGAATGGACCCTCGTGGATCCTTGTTACGGGGTCAAAGGTGATAGGAAAAACCTCTGTGAAGCAACATTCGTATGGGTCAGTTCAAAGGTCAACACATCTGCTAAGTGAACACCAGGTATCTCCAGAATGTTCCAACTTACTTCATCCGCAAGTGACCCGGAAATGGTGATATTTTGTAAAAATGCCCACAGTTTAAGTCATTTTAAGTAACCTATGCTGTAAATAAGATTTCTCTATTGTCTATTGAGGGTGAGTGAGTACTGCTCAGTGATTGTAATGATTATGCAATTCCCAGTAAACTGCTTGTTTTTTAAGTTAATGTGTTTCAGCTGTCTGTTGGACGTCCTCTCTGACAGCCCCGTCTGTCTCACACCCTGGGGGGAGTTACATCACTTCCTGAGCGTCGCTAAATGACGCTGCTCCCTCCCTGAGAGCGTGTGAGTAATCGCACAATGAAATGACAGTCCATTATGTAGCTCAAGAATATGATGAGAGAGCTTAAATCTCCACATCCATCTGCAGTCCATTCTTGTCAAAGGCATAAGCGATCGTTGGGGTTGTGATATCAGAGGATTGTAGCGATGCAGAGCGAGTGCCTCTGTGCCGTGGATTTATGTTCATGTAAGTGAGGGAGTATGAGTAACGGCTGTAAAGGGTTTAATGTTGCGGAAGGGGATATATATTGACTGACTTATTGATCCAAGACGAGCGTTAGGATGACCTCATAATGCTCGCTGTTAGAGCCGTTTGTATGTTTGGCCACTAGATGGTGATCAAAGACAGAAAACAAATCCAAGGTTGCCGTATTTAAGACTCTTTAGGTTATTTTCACATTTATTTACTGTCTTGTGATGCTTTTAGACGATCCAGGGCTATTAAGGAAGAACATCTCCTTAAACTGGTCATTTGTTTTATTATGTTGCTCTAATGTTTATCGCCGTGGGAATGTGTGGATTTGATGTCGTTACAGGAAATTAATGACTATTTTAAAACATCTTAGGCAATTAAGTATGTGGGGGTAAATGTCCCTTTTAATGATCAGTTTAAAGGAATCCCCCCCCCACTCCTCAATAGCAAAATAACCAGAGGCAGAGCATTGTTTCTATAGTACTTCATTTATTTATTATATACACAGAATGGAATATATTGACGTGGGTGGATGAATAGGAGACAGTGAAACATACAAACATCTTCCATCAACAAACACACGGGAGGGAACGAGAAGGGAAGCAGTACGCGTTTCTTCATTGGCTAATCATACAAAAATACAAAACAAAGAAAATCAACAGTAACATGAAACCACCTTCAGGTGTGGTTACAATGAGATTCACGGCGAGGAAAAGGGGCGGCCGTCGATTTGTTAATGCTTGTTAGAGGGATTTGAGTTCGTGGGAGAATTTTAGCGAAAGCCGTTTGAGATTAAAACAAATCCTGGAATGATAGTTTCATACTATTCAACACGTAAGATACACTGTATGTACACACACCATACAAAGCAAACTTCACATTACTGCTTTACGTAAAATAGACTTTTATATTCCCACTGAAAACATTTATTTTCCATTGTATATTTTTTTTATAGGTCTTCAGTCTCGAGTGCATTCGTGTTTCAAATGGGACCAATGAGCACCGTTTTATGTCCATCTGTAGATCGTTTTGAAATGCGGCTGAAGCTATGAGAGCGCGGCGCGGCACAGGTTAACATAACGCGCCGTCGGGTCGGCTCTCGCGCTGAGTGCACTCCATTCAATTACAGGTCGATTGCTTTGAAGGGCTTTCGAGGTGTAGTTTGCTTGGACTGCACAATCCAGATATGAAACGCTCTGCGGCCACAAGGTCTAAACTCTCCAACATGAGCCAGGTCTTTGAAAGGGATCTGAACCCCTGCTTTGTGCCAGCAGGCGTTCCCATCCTGTTGTGGGGTTAATTGGTATCACAGGTGTTTGCATCTCTAAGACGTTCCCAACCGACATTCAACAACGAAAACTTCCCCTAACCTTTACCTTAAAAATGGAAAATGCAGGTTGAGAATGTCCTTAGAGACTCTCCTGCTTGCTTTCACCTGAAGTACTTGGCAGGACACAAAACCTGCCGAATTGGGGCTCACACAGGACCGGACTAGAGGCCAGCGTGGGACCACCGCTGCATCAACATGTTCACGAGTGGTGGCTTCTCCAAATATACGGTGCTTGTTAAAGTAGTGCCATTAACTGATAGGAAAGGGGTGGGGGTCATTTGTCAACTCTCTACCTCAACTGTCAGTCGTGCCTCATCTTCTCAGTGGGAAGGATGAAGTTGACTGTGGCTGGACCTGTAGCTAAAGATGAAATGTCAGGGGCCGTAAAAATGTGCAGCGTGATGAAATGCCCAGCGTTTACAGTGACCAACGGTTACTGAATAATGCAACATTAACGTAATTCTAATTACTGTGACAAACCGATGACCTAGTAAACAAATCCAGATAAACTAAATTGTGTGTTCGTATCTCTGACGCGGGGTTCGGGTTCTGGGGCGGAGCGGGGTGGGATGGATGGACAGGTTGGTGTCTGGTCTCTACTCAAGGGACTGGAGCATGAGGAGCTGCTTGAGGACCTTCGTCTGACTGGTCTCCCTGATCTCTCCGGCGAGGAACATCTCGTCCACCACTGTGTAAACCTTGGAGGCAGAGACGGGCGGAGCGTTAAGACCACAGCAAAAACACTTAAGGTAAAAAACACAGATCGTTTTACATCGGCAGGAGAAATGAAATGATTCAATCTCAACCACTGGAGAAGCTGCAGGTTTGGAGCTTCATCGTCTAGCATCTTTAAGCAGTTCTAAGCGTTTTTAGGGGTCAGACATGTCACCCATATCTCATCAATTCTGTCATTAAAGACTCGAACTCGTTGGATCCAACTTGAACAGACAAGACGATGATCACACTTGCTGACGTGATCTTTGTTCATCAATGCGGGTAAGAGCAGAGTTAAGCTTGTGAAAGTGTGTAGGAGCTCTGCTTCAGAAAACGGAGGCGTGTACTTTTTCCCCGCGTCTCCTTAATCACAACACATCGTGGCACGGAGGTGATGAATGTGGGCGGCGTTTTCATTAAGTTAAGCGTGCAGGTGAAGATTCAAAAACACTAGCAGCAGTTTCCATGGAGTTCAGTGTTAATTGCTTTAATGTTTCTTCTTCATAAGTGATATCTCTGACGTGTCAAAATAACGTCAATGAATCTCGCTAAATCTGCGCTGCAACTGGTAATTACCCAAAGCACGTTGCCATGGCAGCAAGACATTTTTCTTGTTTTGGTCTGATATGGGCTTTTGTAATCTAAGTAACGCCATACATTTATTGTATTCTCGACAAAAGTAATCTCCATTCTGTTCTTACCTTGTAGAAGTTGAACACGAGGTCCAGCTCGCACACGTTGTGGAAATACTCATTCAGCACCTAACAGAAAAAAAGAGAGTAACTCCAGCTTTTAATTTGATCAGATAGCGGCCACACATTCTCCTTAGAGGGCTGATTAAGATCTGCTGTGACTGAACGGCTTCATGCAGGAATCCGGTCGAAACGTAGGAACGGAACCCATTTAACCAAATCAAAGGCTGCTTCACACCACAAGGACGTCCACAGAAAACAGACGAGCGTGAACCTCATGCTGGACTCGTTTGCTCAATAGATGATGACATTTCAGCCGCGTAACCAGAGTAAAAATGTTCAAATGAAACAAGACTCCATTTGAACGTTACCCTAGGCTGTAATGGTTTGCACAACACATCGTCATAGTGATCTGACCGGCCAGACCACATATTGATTATTAAATGACCTCTGGACGCACTCTGAGCCAGAAAGGAGGAGGAGCTTCTCTACTTTATTGACTCCATAGACTTTGCCTTATGATATTTAGAGCTTAGAGTCGTTTTGGAAAATTTTCAGGAAAAATCAATAATAATCGTAATTGTGCTGGAAGCTGAGAAGTGAAAACAAGGAAGATATTTATATTTCCTGCATATTTGCTCGTGTCCTCTTAGTAAACTTGATGGTGGCGGTTGCTTGGAGACGTCGTCTTGTGATTCCCTGTTCCTACACCAGCGCCAGTTTTGCCAACGTTTGTCAGATTCAAGCTGGTGGTAGCAAGTCGTGTTTTATCACAACGCAGACAAATGCAGTTTTATTAAATACTGATTATCTGCAGGAAAACATTGAAGACACAGGACGTGCTGGGCGTTTGTTGTAGTTTATGATACCATAACACTTGACATGGTTGCAGGGAATATTTGGGGGATTTAATTGTCGATTAAGTGCAGAAATCCCAACAATTTTCTGCCTAAATTCGATTTTCTTGGCCACCTGTTACCACAGCAGCGAGCATCCTGCAGTCACTGAGTCATTTCAGTGTTTGCCTCCATACAGCTGGTTACCATTACATCATCAGCTGACCTCATAGTGCCTGACTGACCATGATGTAGTCATAACCTCACCTTCAAAAGAACTAATTGACTTTAATCTTGCAGTATATTCCAGTGTGTGGGAGGGATTTATAAGGAAGTAAGATTCTGGTCAAGTCAGACTTTTTTTGTCTATGTTGTGATGTCATCACACTATTGTAGCTGGACGTTATGCCGACGTGGCTCTTGGTGTAAAGCAAAACGCACAACTGACTTCCTTCCCTAAATGTTATCAGACTTGCACAGATTTTTCCACTGGAGTTCAAGTTTGATAATAAAGAGTCTAGACACAATTAACAAGGAGGAAATCAATGCCAGAACTTCCGAAACATATACATAGTTCAGGTTACTGCCTTGGTGTGTGTGTGTTACCTCTACAAAGTTGTGGATTCCCTCCAGGTAAGCCAAGTTGTTGTCGGTCACATCCACACAGATGCAGAAGTAGAGACCAGCATAACGTCTGTAAATGATCTTGAAGTTCCTGAACTGTGAAAACATAACGGAAGCCGGACGGTAAATTTCTCCACAATCCTACAAACGGAAATAACTTCATTTATAATGCACACATAGTATATTAAGCTTACCTTTGTGAAGCTTGGAGTGTTTTTGTTTTGTCAGAAAGGTTTTTAGGCTTTATTTAGTGTTGTACTGGTCTGCATCAGATTTAGATGCATAATAACAAATCTACTAGTTCATAATTTATACATACAGAATATATAACAATAATATTACGGTTGCTGTAGGAAAATAAAGTTGTAATACTATAGAATAGAGTAATTACAAATAAAATTCGTTCGGTTCGGTTTGACAGCATAAAGGATCCGAGTTTACTCTACTTCATTTGTAATCATTCTGCAGTTCAGTTCAATGACATTCTGATGAGTGAAGATGTTAAATTCCCCATAATTTCGGTCAGCGAGGGCCACATTTGCCCCATAAGAACACATCATTACCCTGAAACCAAACCGCACCACCGTACCTCCACAAAGTTGGTGTGCTTGGCATCCCGGACAGTGACTACAGCGTGCACCTCCTCGATCAGCTTCTGCTTCTCGTCGTCATCGAACTGCATGTACCACTTGGCCAGGCGGGTCTTCCCTGCTCGGTTCTGGATCAGGATGAAGCGGATCTGAACGACAAAAAAAAAACGGGACAAGAGGAAACACCAGATGAAGATGAACCTGTCTTCAAGGTTAGCGGGGTGTTAGCTGAACCACACCCTTCTGTTCTCCCCCAAAGCACGATCACCACAGAAGAGAAGACTTAAACCCGACTGACTATGACTTTCTACACAAACATCACAGATTCAATTCTCTTTACTAAGCACTAGTTGACATTTGCTACCGATTGAATGAAGAGGGCACCTACGGCTACCCACTAATGCTAACGTGCTAGCCGCTCTACGCGACTACGAGAGGCAAATTAAGAGTTAGTTTGGTTTGTAACATATTTACCATTGTCGTCTCCTAAGCGCGGACTTTAGAGACTTCGGAATCAAACGTTCCCGGATCTTATGCTTCGCGTTTACACAAATACATAAGGGATTTGTTCCGACCGCTCTGCCACTATCTTCGCCAAGCTAACCGGAATAGCAAAGAGAAGCTCGGGAGCGTTGCACCATGGGAAACGACGTTTCATACGTCACGTTTACAACAAATCGGATTTATGTAGCAACTACAAAACCCAGAGTTCCCCCCTGATCGTTTCTGGTTGAGCTGTGACGCCAATCACATGATTCTTTTTGTTTATTCATGAATCTATCTTTTTCTTTTATACTACTTAGTATAAATAATCTCACATTTTACTTAGTTACGTTTCGTCTTATGACATGTTTATTTCCGTGTGTATTTAATCTTAGTTATTCAAATTCACAGTAGTAGTAACCTCAACATAACAACTAAGAGCTCAGATTTGCTGAATCGCTATTTTGCTGATCAAACCTTGGTGAGATTTGACTCGGATAGAATTAAATGATAGAAAAAACTATTTTACAATTTGTTTTTTATTTGAATTTTTTCCTAAATTGAATGCCTTGAAAGCATTTAACAGCCACGCCATCAATACTGCTACTGCTACTAATAATAATGATATGTCATCTTTAATACTGAAAGTCTTTTGTCTTAACACACAAATATAGAGTCTTTAAAACTCTATATTTGTGTGTGTGTGTGTGTGGTGTGCCACAAAAATATTTGTGGAATGGAAGCGAAGAAACCCAACTCAAATTTTACAACATGTCAGAGTGGATTTTCATGCACAGTAGGAAAAATGTACTCCCCTTTACCACTGCATAAAAGCTGCAAAATGTATTTATAAATATCAGTCTTTTTGAGGTTACATCACTTAGTGTGTTTCTGCCGAGTCAGGGCCCAGAGTTTGTTTACTGGTTTGGTTGGGCAGTCAGTTCACCGCAGAACATTGCCCAGACAGTTTGGACAGAGAGTTTCTCTGAACTGGGTGTTTAGGGAGTCTGAAGGGGGATGGGGGGAGCTGTGATTGTCAGGGATTGCACAACTGTGAGTGGGAGGAATGTGCTCACCCTTGGGACCCAGAAATATTTCAGCTGCAAAGACAAAGTTGAGGGTTGAGGTGGGATCGGAGGAAAAAAGAAGAAGAGGAAAATGAAAATTAAAGGGAAATCAACCAGTGAGTGAATGGGTGAAAAGTGGATGTTTTCTCCCCAGTTGGCAGCTCTGCTTTGATATGAGGGCTTCCAGAGTTAGAAAAACAGTAAATGTGACAACCTTAAGATAACAAACAGCATGAGTAGAAACATAAGTTAATTACTTTATTGAACTTTTAAATTGAATTGTAGGGAAAGGGAAAATGGATGCGAAACAGAAGCACAACCTTTGACCCCTGCTAATCTTGCTCTGTGTGATTGAGGTCATGCAAATATTGCTGAGAACGCAGTGACCAACCTGATTGGACCGAAGCTTGTAGACAAACAGAGGGCATCGCACCTTGAACCCTGCCTGACTGTGTGTGTACAGGGTCGCATTACAAGCTGCCAGGGCACACAAGTGTACTTTGTACTTAGTACATAGTTATGTACAAAAACAGAATGTGTACCATCACAAAATACAGAATTCCTTATGTTCCAGTTCTGCCATATGTTGTCCTACCTCCAGGAGACTTATGTCGCAACTAGGTCACTGACAATGTTTTTTTGTAAGTTGGAGCATTTTGGACATATTTAGCATTCACTTACCTGGTCTAGCCTTTGAACTGTGCTATTTCTTCAACAGCACTAAAAAAAGGGATTCACCCCACAATAAAAGCTAAATGTATCTCGTGGATTCCCAAATAGAAATGTGTTATACTATAATGATGCTAAAATCAACTTTCTTTGGCTGCTATTTTTCCTTTCAACATGCTGCATGTATTGTATCTCTACAACAGCAAATGTTATGAGAATGCACCTAGAAGTAATTATAGGATAGAGATGCATGAAAACACAGATTTCAGGGTCAAAGGTTATAGGAAAACCCTTTCTGAGGCAGCGGAGAACATATGTATCTAACTAAACTTATAACTTCATGTTGAGGAGCTTTTAGAGGCTTTAACACAAGTTAATGCCTCCACTAGGGCACGTCTATGTACTACTAACCTGGGAAGTGAATGACAAATATCTACAGAATGACACAACTTACAAAACAACCATCTCAGTAATGTAGCTCAGACAGAACTTTCCTGAAAAATAAAATAGAAATTCTATGACATTTTGTAAAATATCTTGGTGCAAATCACTTTGCGCAACATTCACTGTATGAAAGGTACAATACAAATAAAATTAATTATCTTCTGCAGATTTCTAGCCATGCCACACTCTTACAGACTGCTGCTTTAATGATAAATTGTACAATTAAGTTTTTTTTTATTCCCGCTGTAGCTTTATATTCAAAAAACAATAATTATTTTAATGTAATAATTTTCATCCTCCTTTAGTGTATCGCAGTTTACATATTAAAGTGCAGCAATCATATCCATAAACACTGCGAGTGTGTTGTAATTGTGTTCATGAACCACTGGGCGAGCCTCTCTCTCTCTCACTCAAACACACACTCTCTCTCTCTTTCTCTCTCTGAATAGGAGGGGAGATGCTGGATTCGGGAGAAGGTCCGCCATTATTGGGAAGCACGGGGGGAAAAACCACACAGGCTCTCCCGCACGGTCTCCCGCTTCTCCCGCACGGCTTTTAACGGGGAGCAAAGGGGAAACAAAAACCAGCCGCTGTGAAAAGGGTCGTGAACGCGTCACGGCGCAACGTTAACGGAGCCGGACGCGCGCGGACGTTCTCACCCGAGGACTATTTTAAAAAAGAAAAAAGAATTCTGACACAACAAAGGAAATAATAATTGGTCAAAACAACGTGGTGGTGAGGCAAGAAGGGCAAACACAGGCGAGCAGCGTCCCGGCGCCTCCCCTCCCTCTCCCTCCCTCCTTCTCTCTCTCCCTCCCTCCCGCTCCGCTTCCTGAGACGCTTCCAGGCGCGGAGAGCAGAAGCAGGAGAGTTCTCTCTACCCTCACCCCCCAAGCGAGGAGGAGAAAGCTGTTGTTTTTGTCTCCAGACCGGGAGAAACGGAGATAAATTGAGTCCGGTTTGCGAAAACTTCACACGGGCGAGAGAACGCGGGGAGAAGCCGCGGACAGATAGATACACACTCTCGCACACACAAAGCGAAAACAAGCGAGAATTAATCGATGCGAGTGCGAGCGGGGAGTGTTTTTTTTGTCTGTTTTTAAAGTGTTTGACCGGCTGTGAATCGCAGAGGAGGAAAGAAAGGAGTGGACGACACGCAGGGAGGAATGCTATGGTATGTACACACATAGCACACACACACTCACACACTGCACACACACACACTACTCCTCTAACGCAGGGGCAGACTTGTTTTATCCAACAGTAACAACAAAAAGGCTAATTCGACCGCTTTCTCCGGGTTCAGATTGAGTGCAAGAAACTGGGAGTGAACCCGCGTCCCCAAATGAGGACACACGGATCTTCCCGGTTTAAAGCGTGTTATAATAATAATAATCGTTAATCGTTATGTCGATGGATGCGTGCAGGAATTACGGGCATCCTGTTGTGACTCGCTGTATGTTTAATTGGGAAGTTTAGAGAGGAGAAAGGGGGTCGTAAACTGGGTCTTATCCAAACACCACAGTTGTGTTTGTACAGCGAGACATGTAATGCTCTCACTGGTATGATCAGGCCTGTGGAGGAGATCGAATATCTATTGATTTGGAATGAGAAATGGACCGATTTTGACAGTTACAGGCAATTGTACAACAGGAATGTGGGTTAACTTTGCTGTTTGTGTCTCAAGTTTGCTAGACAACACTACAAATATGAAACAATCTCTGGGTTTTATCTGTCAATCATGAACATCGTGGCTGTTTTATGGCCCAGTTTGGCGTTTTTGGTGGCTGAACCACTTGTTTTATGTCAGACGCAGGCCACATTTTAGTAGCTGCTAAATTTCCCAGATGAGTAATTATCCTCGCCCCCTTATTAATTTCCCTAAGTTTCCAAAATGACCTCATCAAAGCTGCATGCACAGGGTTTCCTGGTGGCACAGTATGTGTGTGTGTGGGTTTTTGTGTGTGTGTGTGTCCGCCTTGCTGGCACGGCAACTCAGCCCAGTTCCTTGTTTCATTTACCTGTCACACAAACAAACGCACATGAATCAGATCCTTTCAAATGTTACGTAAAGGTCTAGGCGTGTTTTGTCTTTTTTCCACCGGCGGTTTATGGGTTGAAGGTTGAATATTTCAGGTGTGTCCCCAAAATGTTAACGGAGTGTTGAGTTAACAGAATAACCTGATTTACCACTTGTGTCAGCGTGTTGTTGTGTTTGAGCAGTCGCCTCGCCGGTGTGTAAGAGCTTAGTCACACCACCACTGCAAACTGGTCATTGCCCTGCCAGCCACTCCCTTTCTGCCAGAGTCCGTCCACTGCACTCGTGCACTTTGGTGTTTTCCTTTCAAGTGAGATCCTTCCTCCTGCCCGTGGAGTATTGATTTTGGATTGGCTGTCAAAGATTTCGCAGTGTGAGATAACCGAGTGAACCTTGCCAGGCTTTTTGCGATCCGCTTTGGATCTCAGAGGTGAGAGAGTGAGCCGGCCGGGGCTCTGCTCTGCTCTGCTGTGTCACTGTCAGATAAAGCAAATGATGTTTTTTTTTAAAGCAAAGGGACATTTCTCCTTTTAAAAGGAAGTGAATCCCTTGAGAATGATGCTACATGTGACATTCTAGCGTCGATCACATCCTTGTAACCTTGATGCTCTGCCTCAGCTTTGATAGAACGCTTTTTGATGAGTTTCTGCCTCTTTGATCTTAATCAACCTTATTGGGAAGACCTTGCTTGGCAGGAAGTAAACACACACACATACACACAAACACACATCCTTGGCATGGCAGTGTCTTTGCTCTCAGGTAAATGCATTAGCAGCTGTCAGCACTTCTGTTCTTTGGCTGATTGGGCCCTTTGCAGTGCAGTCACACCTCTCCAGGAAGCCTCTTCTCCCCCTTAATTGCCGTGCCATTTGCCCAGGCAGCAGCGCAATAGTGACGCACCCCCTCACCCCTGCCCGTCCCCGGGCTGCGGATTGTGCCACGAGTCCCCGGACTAGAGCATGTTCCTGGGATTAGAGCAGGGCCGGCCTTTATAGTCGGGATGTAGGCCAGGGAGGTGGATAATTCCCATGACGTGTACACTGATTTCTCTCTGTCAGATGGCGGCGAGAGGCTGTCGGTCTCAATGGTTTCAAACAGGAACAGACTAGATGGGAAGGCTTCTGCCATGTCCAGTTCCAAAGTTGTTGACCAGAGTTAACTAATCCGGTCCATTGATGTTTCATTTGTTGCATAAGTGTTGAGGTCACATGTCCAACATGTCTGGTTACAGTAGACTGATTCATTCATGAGATACAGCAGAAGACTGAGCCACGCCCATTCAACTGTGGCAGCCCATTATAGCAAAGCTGAAAACATTCTGTAAGTCAGAAATTGTGACTGAAATTGTAGGAGGGGATTCAAAATAACAAAATGGTGGCGAATCAGCCAAGATCAACCAAGGAATCCAGCAAAGAAAAAATAAGTTTTGATTCTATGACCTACGTTTCAAAAGTCATAGGCCACAAGTGGTGATTAATGGGTTCTTTCCTGGATTGTGTCAAACCTGCCCACGGAATCTCATTGAAAACATCTTGCGATAGCCTGCTAACACACACACACACACACACACACACACACACACACACACACACACACACACACACACACACACACACACACACACACACACACACACACACACACACACACACACACACACACACACACACACACACACACACAGTACTCCTCATGTTGGGTCTAATAGTCCTGACTCCACTTCTCAGCTCTGGACTTGTAATCAAATGAGATCGGTAATTGAAAAGTCCTTGACCCTTTTTAGTGTCAAACGCGCCCTGATTTGGTAAACCCCGGCAGCGAGCTTGCTATTTTAATAAGGAAGGATGTGTTTGTGGCTTGTAACACCCCTTAATCTCAAAACTCGCCGGCACCGCATCATTTCCATGTCAATGCAGGCGTTTATTTCCACAAGGCGTAGATTCGCTGAATGAATTGACGGCCCTCTCGCCGGCTCACTTGCAGATTTGCACGGCGAGCTCACCTGCCGAGGCACCGCGATTCCATTAAGCCGAGGACGGAAATTCTCCAGCCTCGTCTGAAACTTGGCTTTGGCTCGCTGCTGGTTTGCTTCTGTGACAGTGTGAGCAGCGTGTTTGATGGAGAAAGGGGCTAATTATAGCGGGCAGCTTTGGAGTTTGGCGGACCAGATTACAGTCGCTCTCCTCTCAATGGCCGCCTTGTTCTAGAGGCCGATTATTAGGCAGAGAGAAGTGCATTCTGGGATGATTGTATCTGAATTTCCATTAGAAAGTGTGCCTGCCTCAGTTGAACTGGGGTTCTCTTCTCTCTGGACTGTTTTGAGCCGCCTCACTCAATGCAGATTTGCAGTTTGGGGGGATAGTTTGATGTAAAGGCCTGTGTTGTGCTGCAGCCACATTCTGGTTTGGAGCCAGAGTGACTCAGTGTCCTGAGTGATAGAATTATGTATGAGGGATCGGACCTCAAAGCAGAAATGTTGGCTGTGCCGTGGTTTGAAGGATCAAAATGATAACAGAGTGATCTGTGAATGTTTAAGTATTCCAATCTGTGTTTGGTTGTTTGTTATGCCGGTACTTGAGAACAAAGTGAGCGAGTGTTCATCTTACCTACGGTGGAGCTTAAAGTATGGAGTAAGTCATATTGTGTAACTTAGCCTGGGTTTCTGTCACACATCCATGATTTTGGAATTTTTTTTGGGACGTGGAACAGAATAACCTTGGTTAACGTCTTTGCTTTTGAATTTTTGACGTTACTATAAATAAATGATTGTCTAAACTCCTTAATGCTGCCCTCTTGGCCAGAAACTTACCTGGTTAGATCACAGAGAAACAGAATCCACTCTTTGTCCAATCAGTGCACAGCTCCTGGTGGGAGGAACCGTGTCTGTCTGCTGACATGTTGGAAACAGCTTGTGATCAGCTGCCGTCCCTGCGTGATCCATGGCTTTGTTAGCCCGTCACAGTGCGTCTCACTTCTAGGCTTCTTGTCGATTGGACATGGACCAGAAACTCAAAGTGACGATGGGCACTAATAAATCAGTGCACTTTCCAATTTCAACATTTAACAATTCACTGAGCACGAGAAACTATACCGCAAACAACCCTGAAGTTCGGCACTTCTGGATTCTTTGGCCGCTCCGGATTAATTGCTGTTGGGTCTGTATTTTAGAAGCCGTGCTTTACACTATACAGATGCATTACTAATGGATTCTAAGGCCTAAGATGTGATTAATGGCTTGAATCGTAGCCATAGGGTTTGTTGTGATGTTGTTGTAGCCTGCCTCCTTATTCTTTTGTGAAGAAAAAGTGTTTGGAAGCGCGGTGACCATGGAGCTGAAGCGCCAGGATGTAGGCCAATGTGGAACGGTGACCTCTGGACGCGAGCCGCTCCGCCTCGCTTTGCAACTCAGCAGAGGGACGGAGGTAATGGGCTGTGGAAATCCTGAACCGGGACAAACACAGAACAGAGAGCGAGAGAGAGAGAGAGACACACACACACACACACACACACACACACACACACACACACACACACACACACACACACACACACACACACACACACACACACACACACACACACAACAAAGCAGGTGATCAGGCGGAGGGAAAGAGCTAAAAGAAGAAGAGTGTGAAGGAAAGCGCGAGCGAAGCTCTGTGACTTTGTGCTTCGGGCTGCGTTCCTGGTATGCGCCCTTTCAGCTTTGTGCTCGGTAGATCAACCAATCAATGATGGCCATAAGTAACCTCGCCGTTTTGCCATTGGCCACAGCGGAATTCCATGACTCAGCAATTGTGCAGATAAGATGTTATGATGGAGTCGTTGCTGCCAGGGAAATGAGGACGGTGCCAGGAGTTCAGCAGGTTAGACGCTAAAGTGTCTGTGGCAAACAAAATGTCCACTGGCCTCAGGTGTGTGTGTGTGTGTGTGTGTGTGTGTGTGTGTGTGTGTGTGTGTGTGTGTGTGTGTGTGTGTGTGTGTGTGTGTGTGTGTGTGTGTGTGTGTGTGTGTGTGTGTGTGTGTGTGTGTGTGTGTGTGTGTGTGTGTGTGTGGTACATGTTAGTGATGGTTGTCTTTGATTGTTTTTGAGTGAGTCAGGGAGACACGCGCACTCATTGCCCTGAAATACACCCACAAGGGTATTAGTGAATAACTTTGGGCATTTTTCTATTATGTCAACACAGAGAGTGTCTCAATGCACACACTTGCTACACTCTATTGGTCATATACCTGTTGCAGCGTCCCCTGGAAGCGAGTAGAAGGTGTCACAGTACAGTTTGGCTCCTGATTGGCTCTAGGCCATCGTGGCTTGGTGGAAAACGTTGAACTTGTTTAATGCTTTGAAATGGGCGCGGTCTTGTCTCGACAGGCTTCTGAGCAGATGGAAGGAAGCAAAATCCACTTTAAGCAAACCTGCGGGGGAATCTGGCTTTAGAATCCTTTGCTACCGATTAGTGGAAGTGGGAATCGGCGCCAAAATCGACTTAATTAACTTGTAATCCGCACCCGACTCGAGCCAAATGATGAGGACTTTGTTTTGAGGAAGAGACATTTAGATTGTTTTAGCCCCAAAGTCTACTGTAAGTTCACTATACTTCATAGTGACGTGAATTAGGACGGACCCCCCTCGCCGTGCCCCCCTGTTTCCTGCAGGAAGTCCACCTGCACCGATCGGGTTGTGCAGGGGAAGAGAAGCTAGAGGCCAGGAGAAGAAGAGAGCAGAGCTGTAATTCAACTAATAATCAGAATATGACTTTACCCCACTAGTAGTTGGAGCATAATGACTTGTAAAGCTTTTATAGTCCCTTCAGTAGATAATCATTTGTTGTATAAACAAGCTCACCAGTTCGTCTCTTACCGTTTATTGTATGTACTGTATTGTTTGGATCTCTTGCTCCCTCGTCAAGCTGCAGATGTGGAGCAAAATGCCCTCGTTCAAAATGATCCCTCAGCAGTAAACAAATCCTGGTGCCGGGCAGGCGAAGTGGGTCGAGTTTGCCAGACGTCCGTCTTGCTCGCTCGGAAGTTCAGAGCGAGCGAAACGCATCAGAGCCCACCTGTTCACCTGGGAAATGCATTTATCACTGTAGCAACGCAAATCGCTAGCAGTTCTTCAGTTTTGCAGCATATTTAGTGATTTTACGCAAGTGAGCACAGTTTAAGACCCGAATGTGTGCAAATACTAATATGACTTAGTATTGATCCGGACAGATTGACAAAAAAAAGTCAGTACATTTAAGATTTCCTGGGCTTATGAACGATGAATGTAACTTTTTTTTTTAACTCTGACAAGATTGTTAAAAATCAATACGTTAAATTCAGGGTCGGCTTCTTCCACATAATGAACTGTGAAACACCTGCAGTAAGTAATTAATGAGTGGGAGTGGGGAGAGTTTAATTTAATTCAATACTGCAGCTGAGATCTATAACGGTAGCTCTCTCGTGCTCTCTCTCTCTCCCTCCCTCCCCCTCTCTCCCTCTCTCCCCTCTCTGAAGCAAGTTTACACCTGTGTCTCACAAAAACAGGCTCGGTTTTCACTCCTGCAGCTACGATAAATCAGTTCTTTGTGTGTTTGAACAAATCTTCCTCCCCTCTACCCATATTTTTTGTGTTCATTCATAAGGAACGCCCAAAAATACATCATGCATTAACAGCTGTTCTGTCGTTTTGCAGGCCCAAAGCTCCAATCACACTATTGCACTCGTTTCAGCCTATAACATGTCTTTGCAAACACAAGTCCTAAGTGTTAGCAGGCTAAGCTTACTTTGAATTTAGCTGACTTTGGTTACGTTATGGTGTTAAGCTGAGTTGTCTTGTGGCGTCTCCCACGATCTGCTCCTGCCCTGAATTCTGACAGCTTTATTGGATCCGTCTCTGTGCATCTGCAGTGTTAAGGCGATGAAGAGAGGGGAGGAGGAGTAGAAGGCACCGAGGTGTGTTCCACTTCTTCTATATTCTAATTAAAGTTGGCAGGTTTAATCACAAACTGATAAGCGGCGCAGAGAAGGAAAGAGTGGAACAGATGAGGAGAGAGGGAAAGGAAAACGTCCTGAGGCCTTTGAACGCACCTCCAGTTCCTCAAACTCCTCCTTAACTCTGTTGTGCTTCTTGCAAATCTTTATTGAATGGAAACACTGGAAATTTGCATTTGAACTTTGTAAACGTGTTAAATGTTTGCGTATGTTTTGTGTGAAACTGTCAGCGGGAGCACGGCCGTTGTTCGCTCTTTGGTTAAGGACACAGGAAAGGCACCTTGTCAGGAGGTGTTTGCGTCAGACGCCACTTCAGGGGGCTGTGGTTGACGCTGCGGTGGCATGCCACGTCTCCAGTGAGCATGCTTTGACACACACACACACACACGCATAGGACTTATCAAACCTTTGCTTACGTTTTCCAGCTAATGATTAGCTCGCTCCTCGAGATTGTTTCAGGCATTTGCAAATCATTACCTGGCTGTTATTATTTAGTGTTCATAGTTGATGCGACTCAAACACGGAAGTTTGGAAGTTTTCTGGCATTAGATATGAAATATTAACTGTTGATTGCGGTTACTGGTGTTCCCACGTCACATAGCACACAAATTCATCCTCATCAGTCCACCAGAAGAAGGACGTCTGGACTGGATCTTTAATTTGGAACACATTTAGTTTTGAAGATGTGGATTATGGGTTGGGCTTCCTATTTGATATTGGCATACATTTGTAAACCCTCCTTATCGTGTAATGTATGAAACGCATCATGTTTATATTCAGAGAGTGATGAAAACCTTAGTTTCGTCCACGTGTAGTTGCATTTTTACCTGAATTGAATTTGTACAAATTTAATTAGACCACATATAACTTACTGACACACACACACACACACACACACACACACACACACACACACACACACACTCACACACACACACCCACCCATGTGAGCACCCGTGGCTGACCCCTCGTCACCCTCGCACCATAACTGTCACAGTAATTCTGGCGGTTAGGCAGCCATGTGACAGTGGACATCATATCCTCTTAAAGTCGTGAAGATAAGGTGGCCGTTCATAGCCGTTTGTTATCGCAGGCGCCGAGCCCCTGACACCTCCACATCTCTTATCTGGTCCCGTCCCACTCGCTGGCCCGGGCCGGGAGCTCACGCAGGGCCCAGGGCTGATGAGTAAGCACTGGCCTGCGTATTGGCCCGAGCCCGACATTATCAATCGCAATGCCGCCGCCACCGCCGCCTGTCATCCAGCCACCACTTAGCTAATGATGTCCACGCCGGTGTCGCACGGCTGGGAAAGCAGCCATAAAACAGGGAGTGGCTCCGAGAGACGGCGACGGAGGGGAAAGATGGATTTTACCAAAGCTAGTGTGTACCGTGTTAGGCTGGACTCTCTCCCTCTCTCTCTCTCTCTATACACTTACATGCTCTCAATACTCTAATGTGTCCTTGCTGCGATTAAAGGCAAACATGTGATTCTGCAGCTCTCCCAGAGTACTCCATGGTGCTGGGTTGTCGCAGTATGAGACGAGGAAATACACATGGAGAAGTGTATTCTGGATAAGATATTTACGTGCCTGAATAAAACGATTAACAGTGGCTGTGCAGTCTGCTACTTGGAGTATGCATACTCTGCACTCTGTTGTCAATTTCAACCTCATTGTGGAAACGCGATTTATTAATTTAATCACAGTACAATTGAGGCATTGGTGGTCTACGTTTATTGTAGTGCTGTTGTAAGTGAGGCAATACTACTAAATAAACTTGTATTGTTTTATTGGTAATGGTATCGTCAGCTTGTACAGGTGTGTTCAGGTGTCCTCACACGGACTTGTCAGGAAATCAAACTACAGAATTATTTGTAGGACCAAAATGTAGCACTGTAATGCATTCAGATCATTTCACAAAAAGAAAGAAAAGAAACGATTGAGGAACTAATGTGTTGAATGTTCGGGCGTTCAGCATAAAACATGATTTGACCTAATTGAACTGGCCCGTCTTAAGTGTGCTGGCCTGTGTTTGACCTTGTCAGGCTGAAAGGCCCTGTTGTTGTTGGGGAAACGGCGAGCGTGTTGGTGTCTAAATAAATCCTCGTGGTGAAGAATCAACTTTAAGTGCTGCTGGAGGCGATTAAAGAGTCTGCAGATAAACGTATCACACCTGATTGTAAATAGATCTTGGCCCCTGAGTTGGGTTTTCACTGGGATGACGTGAGCCATTTCTCTTCTCAGCGCCATAATTTCCCAGGATGCAGCAGGGGCCCCCGAGGTCCACATCTCTTATGTCAGAGTTCATTTCCTGTCGCAGTGGTCCAGCAGCTCCTGAGGATCCACCATTTTGTAGTGTTCCTGATGAGGACTGGAGGAATGTGTCTTTCATTCCCCCCTGGTCATGACCCTCGAGTGTGTCCTTTCCCTCCCTACAAATACACTTCATAGTTGAAGAAAGTGTGTGTGTTATTGCGCCGCATTACACAACCACACAACCACTACTGCAACAAAAGGAAAAGTACTAGATAAGATCTGACAAATGTGCGTGAGCTTCACAGTCCTGCCACAATAGGCTGTAAGTCGAGACTCAGGGCTGCTTGACTTGGGACTCGACCTAATTGAGGAAGACTTGAACCTTGAATTCGACACCGCTGAGCCCCTGGACTTCCCCAAACCCAAGATAATGCATAGAAGAAGTGTTTTGGTTATTTTTGTTATGTCTCTTCGTATAGTCATCAGATTTCTATCGTTGTCTGGAAAGTGATAGATGTATCTGCAATTTGTGTACATCAAGCTTTGATTCATAGGCTAATATGTTTAGGACCTGAAATGTGTATCACTCGAGGACGTCCTGACTTGAGACTCGACATCATCCAAACACTTGCAATTTGCTCTGACCACCTTCCACCTCTGCTCATGCTACACTAAGATGATTCCAGCTACTTTACATTAGCTGCCAGTTGGAACATGAATGCAGCCTCACAACAGTTTTCACCTCTGATAAATCTTTAAGCGAGTCCGTGCTCGTCGTGGCTTTTCCTTGGCCGCCCCGCCGACTTCCAAGTGCGACGCTGTAAAGATAAAAGTAAGGGAAAACACGGGTGAAGAATGTAAACATCTCTGGGAGCTGTTTTGGTTAACGCGGCGTGCGGCTGGAACGGCGGCACGGCTCGCGTTAGTCACGGTTGCCCGTAGTGGAGAGAATGCAGGCCTTTTTAGCCCAACGAGGGGAAAGGTCGCGGGGAATGCAGTTTGTCTGGTCGGGGCGAGCCGGGCCTGTCGTGGTTACGAGTGTCGGAGAGAGAGAGAGCGCTCAGCCGGGTTCACGTTTGGTGAAAATGCACGTAGGCGGTGTACTTATTCACTTTATGAAATGGTTGCTCTGTTTTATGCAAATCTCAACTGAATCTGCCGTTTGAAGTGTCCGCGGCGTCTCACTTCTTCTCTGCCTCAGAGACAAGGAGACTAATTTGCAAAGAGACTGAGCCATATGTCCATGTTTACATTCAGATCAGCCTTAGAACTTTTTCAATTTGCATGTATTGATGTGATTTTGAAAATGCAATGTCAGACTCTTTCATTTACATCTTACATCAACCTATATGCAACGTCTATTCAAATTTAAATGTGGCTGTATATAATTCAGGATAAATTGGCCTTAAGATGCCTGCCTATGCATTTCCTCACCAGGTGGATTCACCACTTTCTCTTTCTGTTCATCCTAATCATGATTTTGCTTTATTGCGGTACAAAGTGGGGTTAAAGTCTGATGCCGTATGCTGTATCTGATCTTAGTGTTTTTATTTATCCATAAACCGAATTGCTGCTCATAAAGCCACGTGTTTGCTTGATTATCCTATAGTTCATTCTCACTCTGACTTCGCCTACAGTGTATAAGCGCCGTACATCTGCATCTGCTACTTTTGTGGCAGCTTCTCTGACACCATAATGAAGACGTATCATGCAAAACCAATTAATTAGCTGTGCGCTTTTGCATTTTAAAAGAATCCTCGCCTCCAGATTGTTCCAGTCGGTGTGTTAGAAGAGTTAATTCCACAAAGGCAAATGGAATCGCAAGCTTTAGTCTACATTTAACACATTTTGAGATCCAGTCGGTGATTACTGTTCACCTCGTCAAGACGTCTCCTTAAACAAGACACGTGTGATGAGGATAAAATCTGAAAACACTGCCATGGTAAACAAATGAAATACTTGGATACACTTAAAGTTGCAGTAGACATAGAAGTTGTAAAGACAGAAGTTTGTTGTTAAGGACATTGAGCAAAGAACACTGAAAGAGCTTGAGTCAGCGGGTTGTGAGCCTGGTGAGACGTTCTGAACGTTCTTCTTTACGGAATGTGTTGAATTTGGTCTTATCAAGAACTTCTGTCAGCTGTTTTCTTTTACAAGACAAAACAAAACAAACGATGCCTGCAATCCAGAGAACGTTCTCTTTGTTACAGCGAAAAACTACGATTTAGTGAAATACAAAATGGATCAAATTGTAGAAAAGAACACACTGTAAACTATCTTGGCGTAAACATGACCCTGGTTGACCTCCTACAGGTGGCTGATATGTTGTTTAGCCTTTATAATTCCAGATGAAGGATCAGAAACGCAGCCGCGGCGGTAATTGGCTGTTATCCCGCGCTTGCCTGTCAAACCTCTGCCAGATATGGCACAGACACCATCATTATAGGGATGTTGATGTTTCCATCTCCTGCTGTGCTCATATAGTATGTATATGTTGTGTGTGTGTGTGTGAGCATGTTTGTAAGACATCAAGAATAAGAAAAAAATTGTGTTGGAAATGCGAGAGGAATAGAAATAGATTGAGTGTGTCAGTCGTCAGGTCGGATGTTGATGTAAACATCTCAGCTGCAGTACGCTTTTCCTCTCAGACCGAGCCAACCTGTGCTTGAAACTGCGGCTCGCTACGATTACTTCACGCTTCATGCTTGGATAACTTCACGCTCTGACCTGGTAAATATATTGATTATTTGTTAACCCAAGCGGCTGTCATTAGCTTATATCATGTTATGGCTCAGACTGAACACACACATTGAGCAAAGTGAGCAGTACTGCAGTTAATCATGTTTATACATACATACAGAGGCAAGAAAAATATGGACACATGGACAGAATTAACAGGATTCCAACGTTCTCAGAGTGACGTTGTAGGTAATGGCAGCATGAAGAGGAACTCCTGAGGAAATGCATGGGTACTCTTGGGTACTTCATTATCATGTTTACCTGCCTGAATAACTCGATTCCCAATTGTGTAATCTTGTTTTGTTACTCAGAACAATCACACGTCAACACTACCCTGCATATGACTGTTTGTATGGTACTTGCCAGTGCGCTCATGCACAATATTTCACTTTTTTGCCTCGCGGTTACGTCACTTTGTCCTTTTGCTGTCGTGAGTCTCGCACTGTTTGTCCTCACTGGATCCAGGAAGCACGGAGGGATCCAGGGCCTTTTCCTCTCTTCCTCTCCCTCCGCCCGCTCCTCCAGAGGTCAGAGTTGACAGGAGACATGGTCGGATGATGTCATGCCCTTCTCCTCGCGGGTCCCGCGGGGTCAAGCGAGAGGAAGGAGGGGAAGCAGTTGGTGATGGCAGAGAGAGAAAGAGAGAGAGAGCCAGGGACTAAGGGAATGAGCAACTGCTGTTTTTTTACATTGTTTGTTTTTCACATGTCTGCGCTAAAGAGAGAGAGACACAGGATGTTGGTGGTTTGAGTGCCGTTGCCAAGAAGAGCTCAGTCATGACTCTGTGTGTGTGTGTAAGTGTGCGAGTGTGTGCGCACCATACTCATGAGTTCTTGTGCCGAAACACACCACAGCGAGCAGAGCAAAACAAATGGAAAAACAGCCTTTCCCTAAAGTAATACTACTACTAACTGCCAGGGAGTTAAAAAGAAATATTGCGTACTTGGATATAACAACAGGTATTTTAGGCATTTAAGTGTGAAGTGTGTGATTTGAAGAAAAGGTCCATAATAAATTTAAGTAAAATATAATGAAAAGATGCAGCATCAAGGGATTTGTTCCAATTGTAGGACAAAAGCAGGAATTCCCTGACAAAAAGAATAAACTCGCACAGGCCAAACCCAAAGAATCCTCGAGTAGCAATACGTTCTCATCTTTTGGCTCTATCAGCTGGAAACCTTTGACGGAGGGTAAATAAATGACGTCATTTAAGGAAGAAGATGACTCTCAGAAACCAATCTCAATTCCCACGCATCGTAAAATACGAAACACCGACTGGATGTGTAGATGAGGCAAAAACTCACTGTGACATAATACTTTCCCTGTGCAGAATGTTTTCCAATGTAGGTTTATGCACTTCTACTCTCACACCAATTGAAGTAATACTTTCATTCATTCAACATTAAGTCACTTATAGAGAGATGGGGACGGAGCAAGATGGAGGGACGGGCAGAGAGGAGGGAGTGATGCAGGCAGTTAGGCCGAGGAATTCTGTGGAGGTTACAAACTGTACAAGGACAAGTGAACGCAGCACAAACAAGAGAAGTGATTAGAAATGACAAATCCAAAGTTGTGGCGACCGGCAGTTTTACAGACGCATCCCGATGGAGTGAAAACGTAACGGTGATACCTCTGAAACCAGCCTAATCTGTCTCCCTCTCGCCTTTGTTTGTGTGGGTGTTTGTATGCCGCCATGTTTGTGTGTTCGGCCTCCCCGAATTCGACAAAGGTAGACAGGAAATTTAGCCCCTCCCCTCCTTCGCTGTCCTCTCTTCATCCTCTGCTCGCTGCCTCACTCTCCGATTGGCCGATGGGGTTGGGGGGGTGGATAAGGTTTTGTCGTCTAATCTGGCAGCAGATCACCACTGATGGACCCCTGTAGAATGGCTTTAGTAAATTACTGTTCCAGAGGAGCAAATCCCTTCTATCAGATAGCGTCTCTCTCTCTCTCTCTCTCTCTCTCTCTCTCTCTCTCTCTCTCTCTCTCTCTCTTTCTCCCTCCCCCTTCCTCTCCCTCTCTTTCTCTCGCTCTCTCTCTTTCTGTTTCATCCACATCAGTCAGGCTTTGACTTTATCTTTATATTGCCACCCTGCTCTCCTTTTCTCTGTACTTGTTACCTCCACCCAGGAGGTATTGTCCGTCCTTCAGTCGGCACGATATCTTAAAACCTTATTGACGGGTTTTGATGAAACCTGTGGGCTCATTGGATGTCATTCAATGTTCAACGACATATTTACCTTTGAACCGTAAGTCATTGAATCAAAATTCCTTTCCCAGCCATGTTCTTTTTCTCTTCCTCTTTCCTTTCCTCTTAATACCTTGTGCCTGAGTGTTTGTGTGTTGTAGTTGTCTGAATATGGGCCTCACACCTGGAGGGTGAGAAAAAAGGTGCTGTGGATTGTGATCCACTCAACATCACCACATGCAGCCTGTGTGTGTGCGCACAGTTCCCCTATCCCCAGGAAGTGTTTGTGCATGTGCACTTGTGTGGCGGTTAACAAGACGGACCAGTTCTGCACTCATTTGTCACAAAAGTTTTGGTGATACATGGCTTGTGAGGAAGAAGGAGGTGGAGAAGTACGGAGGCCTGGGCCCAAGCTCTGCATTCAGAGTTTGAGTATTGAGCTGTTCCCAGTAGGCCTGGATGAACTGTACCTATTTAAGTTTCTTGTAGTATATTGGTGGGGTAGCCCATGTTGCAGTAAAACGTTTCTTCCAACTGATTGTAATGCGAAAAATAATCGGGTCACCTGTGAGAAGGACTGCACTTTCACCACGGACCCTCACTGTGAAAGATGGATTATCAAGATGTACACAACCGCATATTTTTGTGCTTCCATGACTCAGCATGTCAACGATCCCTTCAGGCAAAACATGCCGCATTTTGGGTCAACTGACTTCTTCAGAAAAGTGTTTGATAATCAGTGAAAAGCTGCAGTTGGTTTTCCACAGAGGGAGGAAACAGGGTTTGCTGACTTGTTCCTCCCACCATGAGCTGCTCTCTGATTGGACAGAACCTGGATGTGTGACAGTAACTCGTGAATTTAATTCATTTATTAACTAACTCAGAGTTGGATGATACTACTTCCTTCTACGTATTTCCAGCTCCAGTATTAGTCGAGCTTCTTCATCCACAAACAAAACAGCAACAATCTGAAATTTAGTACCAACACAACAACAGTGTTTGAGTAATGGAGCAGTGGGGGCCAGAGATGCAGAAAGTAGGGTATGTGCTTACGCCTCTGAAGCTGACTGTTGGAGCGCCTGAGGTGGGGAATGTTGCCTGGCATGGAAAACTTGAGTGCAGCTCCCACTGACCTCCTCCTCCTTCATGTTAACAGCTCCCTTTAACCCCTCCTCTGTCACGTAAAACTGCCAACGCCGTCGCTCCACGCTGAGATACGACAGCCGGGTGCGTCTGACGTCACACTGTCCTATTGGCTGTGCCCATTAACAGGTTGCATGCAAAATGAGGTGGAGAAGCCAAGCACACACACATGCACGGTCTGTTTAAAGTGTGTTTTATTGCCGTGCTGTTTCACCCAAATAAGATTTACAGTACAGCTCATTCCCACAGGAATATACGTATATTTGACACATATAGTCAAGGTTTTATGACATGTTTTGCCACGTAGGGAGTACTGCGTCATTTTTTATGGACGCCTTGGCTCGTACAGCTGTTTGCCAACAAATTATCATTAATTTTACGATGCTCTAGGCGACGCTGGTCTTGCTTCTCGGATGTTGATACAGGCTCTGATAATGAGCAGACTGTAAAGGCGAGGGCACGACAGTCCACTTTGCCCAAGTTTGAACCCAATCATGAGTCACTGGACTGAATCTAGTGGGGTCCATTGGACATTGCCTTGTGTGAACCGATCTCATCTAGCATCACTTTGTTCACACTATTGCTGATATGCTTTGCGAGCTAGACAGCGACTTAAACCTGAGCTAGACACTGCAAACAGCCTGTTGGTGCTTTACAATGAGGCTTGTGATGTCAATTTGGGTCTTAGTTTGGCTCTCTGTATGGTTTTTGTGTAAGTTCTCTTTTTATCAGGGGATTTAATTTCATCCCAACCTTTTCACCCCAGTTTTAGCATTGCCTTAGGGTCGGTTCCCCTCCTTGGTGACTACCCACCTCTGTTTATCTGTGGCGGTCAGCCTTCAGGCTTACCAAGATCCTGCCATCCTCTCTGCGCCCAAACCAACCTATAGGAGTCACTTCTGCACATACAGCAGAAGGAATTCACGATCAAGCACATATTGGTCCCAAATTGAATTGGGACCAAATTGGTTTGGGTCCCACCCCTGCACCCAAAATTTAATCTTGGCAGGTTTTATTGCGTATATAGTGTTGTTGACGCAAAGTTTGCAAGACGCACAAAAGGGTAATTACCACAGTTGTCATTGAGTATAAATGCCTGCAGAGTAACACGTTGCCAAGGAGCGATCAGGTTATTCAGACTGAATCTTAAAAGACTCTTGAAGGCGTAATTCTGTCAGAGTTACCTCGACTGATTGAAATGACACCATGCACTTGTGTTTGAGTCCCACCCTCCGTCAACCAACTCACCCCCCCTGCAGTATGAAAGGAAGAATCTGCCTTCTCTCCCGCTCCCTTTCCACAGCCTCCACCAACCATCGCTTCAGCTCCTGGCGAGCCGGCTCAGGCCGACGTCGGAGCCTCTAATCTTTCCGGCGTAAAGGCCATGCAGGGGGAATTTGTGTCGAGCTGCCACGGGAAGAAAAGGAGAAGCGTAGAATCTTTTGAGCGGGTTGACAGATAAGACGCTGGTGCTTTCGGTATGGTGCTTTTAAAGCCACGTTAAGCTGCTTAATTAGTCATAATCTACAGACCTCAGACTGAGGCGGAACTAATGAAGTTAAAAGACACAAATCCCATCCTACCATCACACTCCACTCCACGCCGACACTTGCGACTCCTCGCCTCATCTCTGCACGCTCCTCACTACTCCTTAGCATCACTCTGCTCTCTCTCTGTCCCTCTCACCACCATTCCGCTCTCCCCATTTCTATCCGCGGTGAAGCTGTGCTGTTCCTCCTTTCTTCTTCACAAGCCACAAATCTGTGCTGCTATACTCAAAAATCGGGATCCAGTAATTTGTGTAATTTCTTTGGATCCTCATGGTCATCCTGGTTTGATCCTGAATATCCAACCTGCTGAATTTTATTCATCTGTTCAGCTGTAGGAGTGTTCTGTTTCTTGAACCCCACCCACAATTTACACTCTATGCACATTTACCATGTTAAAAACAAATTAAATGTTTGATTAAAGTAGCAAATCAGCAACCATTGGAATACCCTTAATATAAGGCTAAACCCGATTTGCGGACTATGTGGGATCAAGGATCGTAGATTTAGGTTTAAGGATTGAGGAGGAAGAAATAAAAGCTTTCAAATGCTCCTAAAACTCATGATGGGGATGTTTGACGATTCAATCAAGCTAGAGTTTGGGAGGCTGGGAAGTCTTAACTCCAAAGAGATTACACAAGATTTTATAGCAATGAGTACAGTAATACAATATTCATGGGAACCATAATTCAGTGGCTTCTGCTAAAACCTTTGCATAGAGGTCGATATGTGGTCATCTCACAAAGAAATTGTTTTATTAGAAAAAGAACAAACGGATCGGGGGCCATAAAGTCATTATTTTAGTCGAGGACGAGTGTCCAATGACAGGTAAGGGATCTGAGCTTTCCTCTGATGAAGTTGCAAAGTTATGCTCAAAAGTAAAACACATGAAACGATATTTGGCAGAGCCTAGTGGCTTTTGTTGTTGTTTCCATCTCTTCCCTTGTGCTCTTCCCTGCCTTTGTTCTGATTTCTTAGCTCTCATGCCACGAACATATTTTCTGCCCCTGTTCTCACGACAAAGGCAGGGAAAGTGTATGTGCGAGTCCAACTTTTTGTCGATGAAAGCCTGGATCTGTGGCTCAGGGGTGTGCCCAGATCCTATTACAAACCTTGTGATGCAGCCTGGACACATCATGGAACCTGAGGTCATCGAATGTTGCGTGGCATTTAATCACCAGAAACCCTCATCCAGAGGACACAGTTGGAGGTCTTCAGGCTCCAGCTTGTGCTCAAGCCCATGGTTCATATCTCTCCAGCCGCCAAATTGGGACCTTTTCTATGCCTTCTTGGTGGCCCTCATGCAGCTCTCTGATGCTAAGCGTCTTGAGAGACTGCAGGATCGTCTATCAGCCCACCTTGTTGAGCTCGCATTGAGACTTCTGTATTCTGATGCATTGTTGCATACCACCTACTCATATTTGGCCTTCCTCTGCTCCTAAGCCTCTTCCATGTGGTCTTCCCATTGGACCACCATCTCCAACGGGACCCCTCAGGGATACATTTGGCCCAAGTATGGTCACTGTGACGATGTTTGGGATTTTGTCTCCCTAGATCCTATATCCTACTTGCCTGGGATGACTCGCCTCGCGGGACGTTGTTGCTTGCTGTATGTGATCCTAATGCTAATATCCGCTGGTCCCCTCAGCACCTGGGGTGAAATATCTTTCCCGTAGCTGAATGGTGCGGTAGCAGCATCTTTTGTGTTTTAAGTTTTCGCTGAAGCTGAACAGCGGTGTGTTTCCACACAGAGGAGTGCATAGCATGGTGGGTGTAAACACTCTGTCCAGGGTGAGATTGTGGCCGTTCATTGTCGAATTTTGCCATTATCTGGAGCTCGATGTTGATAGCGTGACTCGAAACCCCCATTATCTGTCTCTGTGTCCTTTATCTCCTCTTCCTGCTCGGAATCAAAATTGCCTTTAGCTCCCCACAACTGCAAAATATCTCCAGGTAATATTGACCTGTGCGTATCTGTCTGTCTTCAATCTTCTCCCCCTGGCAGCTTCTCCTTTTCACGTGACGAACTTCTCACCTCCTTCACCCCTGCTTTGGGTCGCAGAGCTGCCTGACATCATGCCGCAATTTTGCGGGTCGGCGCTGCTGCAATCTGGTCTCGCTTGATCAGGCAGCGTGCGATGCTCTAGGCAGCTTTGTTTGGCTGTCGCTCTGTTGAGAGCACGGGGGATGAGGAGGAGAAGGCGAG
Organism: Genypterus blacodes; assembly: GCF_046128005.1. NCBI lineage: Eukaryota > Metazoa > Chordata > Actinopteri > Ophidiiformes > Ophidiidae > Genypterus > Genypterus blacodes. The sequence goes on from NW_027466817.1 coordinate 9,827,380, forward strand.
GAAGAAAGGGAAGGGGGGGTCAGAAAGGGAAGGAGAAAAAAGCTAATGGGTGGCAAGTGGGACACATAAATGAGAAATGACTGAAGCAGAAAAAGAAGGGGAGGATGGCGAAAAATAGAAAAGTAAAAAGAAATGACCTCTGCTCCTGCGGCGAGGAAAGATAACGGCGTGTTTAGAAATGCTGAGGTGGACAGAAGTCGTATCTTCCTCTAACACAGCACCTGCTCGTCTGCCGGCCCCCTCCCATTCATTGACCGACTTAATACTCTGTGCATGTGTGCGTATGTTATTCCTGTGTGTGCACCTCTTTGTGTGTATACATCTGTACATTATTATGCAGACGGTATACAATTTCTGTTTTAGCCCCTAACATAACAGCCTGAGATTTTGTGCTCAGAACACGTTAATACTTGCAGACAAATCCCTGAATCCCCAAACTGCAGCACTCAAACGCTCGCTCCCTGGGCTTTAGTGGTTCTTCTCGTACAATATGGATGGTAGCTTCTCCGTCTGAAGAGTAATTTCCCCCTCGGCGTCTGTAGAAACACAATGGTTGCCGCAGCGTGCGCATCTCTCTTTTCCGGAGTCCCGTGGGACAAGAAGCCCCACAGGAGAAAATTGGGGTTGGAGTGAATACTAGTAGTAGTAGTAACTGAGCGTTCGTACTATGGGAAAGCTTTAAGGACCTGTTTTTGTCCCAGAACTGCAGGTCCTGAAACACTTTAAGCAGCTACTCCCTGGTTTTCCACAGTGTTGTTGTCACAAACTAGACGAGAGATGCTGCACCCGAGCCAACACTGATGCTTCTTGTAGAATGAGCCTCGCTAACTTTGGCGGCAAATTGCAGGAAAGCTTTAATGAAAATCAAAAAAAATCACAAAATGAAGATGGCATTTTTCCTACATGTAGATCTACATCTACTTTGTTATCGTGAGGTCTCAGGCAATTCCCAGCCCTGATGAATATTAGCAATAGATATTGTATATAGCCACACATGCAGGGACCAGGCCTGTGCCGCCGTTTACCCTATACACTCCATATTCTCTGGGTATTGGAAACACAAATCCCTCGCTCTCTCTCTCATCCAAACGTCCGCCTGCTCTCTGTCTGGCGGTCCAGCCTCTGCAGTTATCTGGGCCCACACACAGATGGACAACGATGAGACGGGTTGTGTTTTCATCTCAGTATGTGGAATTGTTGTAGTGTTTGCTGTCTCTCTCGCTCTGTGTGCGAGTGTGTGGCCGCGTCCACCTTTCTACGTGTGGTGTCTGTGGAAGTAGAGTGCTGAAAATATGAGCGTGATAAGCTCACTGCTGCTCCTTTTGCCGTCACGTAGACTCAACACTTCCTCTTTCTCTGCCTCTCTCCATCCCCATCTGATAAGTAATTCCTCTTTTGCGTCCGCCTTCCTCATCCTAAAAACACTCTCTCTGTATCTCTATACGTTTCCGCTCCCTCTTCCCTTTTGGAAATGGTCCGTTTAATCGAGAATTGAAAGAACACACACACACACACACACACACACGTTGACACACAAGTGAAAGGCTGAAATAAAGAAGCCCCTTATCTCCCCTGCCAGAGACACTGCGCTCATGTGCTTGCATGCAGATGAATAATATATGTGGATACACACACACACAACACACTACACACAACACAAAAACCCTTTGCGATTGGTGGTGATGCTGACATGGGCCCGTTGTATGCTTTGCGTTTGCGGTCTTTGTAACACAAGTGTGTGTGTCTGTGTGTGTGTGTGAGAGTGCTGTCAGTGTGAGGGGATGTAGCGTCTCCAGGGACAGGCGCGGGGATGAATGGGAGAGTTGTTGCACAAGTCAGGTCCAGCTGCCTTTGTGCTTTCTTCATGCTGCACGTTCTCCTATTATACCGCTAGCTTGGCGTGTCTGGCTCACGCAAGGAGAGAGAGAGAGAGAGAGTGTGTGTCTGTGGGGGTGTGTGTGTGTTAATGTAGCATGAACAAAACAATTCTTCTTGTGTTAAGATGTTAACACGTCGCGCTGTATGGGTGCAGGCGAGCTGTTAACTCGTGTGACATGTGTGATATTTATAAGCAATGCGTGCTGAATGTATGAACTCTGCTACACACAGGTGCACCTGTGTGGAAGCCTGACTGTATCTGCAGCTCATAGGCTCTACACTCCTTTCTTTTGCATCAGATGCATGCTTCATTTACATGGAGAACCATGTTAGCATGTGTGTGTGGAAAAATGCTGTCAAGGCAAAAGCCAAATGATTTGCATACAGATGCTTTAATGGTAGTCATGTGAGTGTGTGTGTGTGTGTGTGTGTGTGTGTGTTTCAGTGGATGGGATGTATGGCATGTGGGATGTATGGCATGTGGTGAAAACCCATGTAGTTCTTGAGTTTGTACTACAGTTTTGCCTATCATCAAAAACGTAAGCGTTGGGTGAATGGTGCTGCCATTGCCCTTGACCCAGGGCATTAATCTGTAGATTTGGAGTTGGGCGCTGCACTGTGGCTGCCCAGCGATCTTAAAGCGCTTTAAGAATCAATAATCATTATGTCCTCAAACCTCTCAGCGTCTCCTGCGAACTTCATCCATTCACTGAAGGTTGCTGTGTGTTAGAGAGTTTGGGAGGTGAATCGTCTGACCTCGCAAATAAAACACTACACTGACCACAAATTAGTGACATTTGTTTTCATTACCCCTTTGCAAATTAAATCTTTATCGACTCGCCACATAAAGCACCTGCAGCGAGTTAAGATCAGTCAAATATTTTCTGTACCATTGGAACCAAACATGTTGGAGGCGAAGGTTTATTGTGTTGAGCGACAGGGTCATGATTACAGCTCTGTTTGGCCTTGGCGGAGGTATGTTCCCTCTGATTGCTTTATTAATTTTTATTTAACTTTGTCTCAGTTGTGATAATCTGACACCAGACTAAACTAACGTAAACCTTTGTTTGATAGGGAAAGCATTTAACCACACAGATGATGGCCAATGGCAAGAAACACACAAGCTCACACACACACAATCACTCGTCTCCTCATCTGCAGGGATCCAAATTGGAATCTGACGGGAGGTAAACATGTCATTGTATGGAGCGGTCTGGCAAACAGGCCGGCTGACAGGCTGGTTAATTGGGAGATGAGGGAGGCGGATCAAACGGGCAAACAGAGACGGAATCGTTGATTTATTCGATAGTTAATATTTGCCGGCCTGGACACTTTCACATTGTGTTTAAACAGTCGCAGCTGTCGTCTATCATCCTGTTTAATCCTGATGATTATATTATGATCATATTGTGACGATTGTGCCAAGAGTTTGATTTAGCGTCTGTCGGCGGTGGTTGTTTCTGCTGCGTTGGAGAGCCTCACTTGAAGAACCTAAACATCAGAGTGGCTGGTGGGATTGGAGCCAGGAGCCATCTGTGACCACACAACACACACACACACATATTGTGCTGTCAAAGCAGCATGACGGTACAAACTGGTATCGGCATATGTTGTTTTAAGGCTCTGACATTATAGACTAGAGGAGCTCATACCCCCACCAAGGCAGAGCAAGCAGAGCCTCGTTCTCTGTGTGCATTCTGGTCTGTTTATATTGTATGGAAATGGGTTTAAAACAATTGAGGTCATGGAACCATGCAAACAGACGAATGTGAAAGCATGTATTTAGAAATCCCTCTTATAGACTACTTGAAATGAATTATATTGTTTTGTATAGTTACATTGTGACTCTTTCACTTCACTGGTCCTCTAAAGCTTCCCTCGCCATGGCAGCAAGTCTCCAGAGTGCAATAGGAGCAAAGCTTTATCCGGATAATACGTTTATTCCTTTCTTTCCGGACTTCCCCCCCTCCTCTCAGTAGATTTTTATCAACATTTTGATGTTTGTTTGTTTTTCGGCCTTCCTCTTAGCCCTCATGAATGAATGAGCCCTCAGTCAAGGTCGTTTGGTCGCCGCGCCTGTCGAGGATTTCCGCATGCAGCTCTCCCGTATCTCCTTCATCTCTGATAAAAAAAAAAAAAACTCAAACTTGTTGACTGGCTCGCACCTCCTCCCCTGCCGGTGCCCTCATCCCCATGGCGACGACAGAGGAGGAATACGAAACAAGAGGAGATGGAGGGATAAAAGCACGCTGTGTGTGTGTGGAGTGGACAGTTGGCAGAGTAATCCCTCCTTACCTCTTCATGACAATCACAGTAACGACCTCAAGCCAGAAAGCCTTAAAGATCTTACAGCTAGACAGGTGTGTGTGTGTGTGTGAGGTGTGCTTTATCTGAAGTGACGTCAGCACTAAAATAGAAAGGTCTCGCATTCCAAACACTCAAGTGCAGAAGCTCAAGTGCTATTGGCCCTGTCCTCTGCTTATATCTTAATCGACTCTGTACTGAGTAAGATGGATACGTCCTGATGAATTCTCGTAAGGTGTGTCTGTATATATTTTATTCTCCTTTTTCTTTTCTCCTTGTGTGTGTATGTGCGCTTCCCATGGTGTGTGTCCTCAAGCTGACTAACAGTTGCCCTTGAATACGATGAATGATGAACAAAATCGCAATGAATTGGGCTTCGGCGTAAGCTTGAGAGGCGGCGTCGACCTCTGCGGCTTCGTTTTGTGCGTAACCTCAGAGCACGACGGCTGCGGGCAGAACACAGAAGATCTTGATGGCAGTACTCAGATATATGAACGTGAAGACAGAAAGATGTAGGTTCAAGTAAAGAATTTCCCATGTTGCCGGGAAGCAGCATAATGATTGAAGTAATGGCAAATTGATTGAATTTGCCTAGTCAGGTAAACACCTTAATCTGAGTAATGCCGTATTCCGATTATTGGCAATAATCAGACTTTGTGTTTGCATGTAAACACAAGAAATTCACTTTGCTTCCTGCCTTTGAGTTATTGGTCTTGGAAAACAGAGAGCGTAGTGTGTGCTGTTCATTTTTAGGCAGGGATCCTTGTTTTGGCTTCCTCAGGCCTGTGATGTCAGCGCGAATTTGGAAGCTTTATGAGCCTACGTGATTGGCCCACGGACTCATATGAGAACCCTGGGAAATGAGGTAGTGGGGGATAGCAACGGTGCCAATCGGAGGGGATGGGCGGAGAGAGGAAGAGAACGGTGGGAAGGAGGCTTGGCATCATTGCTAAATACAGGAACTTAGTGTGTGTGTGTGTGTGTGTGTGTGTGTTCATAGGGTGTGTGTGTGGGGTTAAGAGTTGGATTAAGGCCAAGAGAGCTGCTGTAAAAATCAACCTGGTTCTTTTTCCTGTTTCGGCAGAGAGAACGGTCGAATTCTCACGCCGCTGCTTTTTCTCCCGAGACTCGATTCAGCCAGGCTGCAGAAACGAGTCTGAGGAGTCCAGAAATGAGTAGGAGGATGAGGTCAGGATATGTCGAGATCGGTGTTACTTTCTACACGGCTGCGTTTGTTCTCGTGGTCTGCCAATGTTCTGTAAAATGTTCTCGGCATGGACGGCCTTCAGGCGCTAATCTGCCCCACGGCCTGTGTCAACACGTCCTGCTGGAGTCCAACTGCAGCTCTTCACATTGGCGGTGTTGAAAATGTGTTGCTGCTGTGCCAGTTAAATAGTAGAAGAAGAAGACGCTGGACATAATGTGCCACACGTGTTACATTTGTCCATCTATCAGTCTGTTTATCAGCAGTAGAATTACATAATCTTGTTGCGGTCCTCAGAGTGAGCGTACTTTTATTTATGCTAGTTTCAATCACATTATGGTGTTTACATCAAGATTGAAAAAAATGATTGCTCTCAATATAATTTAAATTTGGAATGCACTGATTGAAATCGTTTCCCTTTTAAATAAATCTGGAAAGAAAAGAATAAATTGTCCTTACACATACTTTATGATTAGATTAATTACTTGTGTTAGATAAAACTATTATTTTAAACTAATGTCATTTCGGTCTGTACACAAAAAAATCCCTGGCAAAACGACCGTGTGCCATGTAAGCGCAAGGATGTTAAACAGAGCAAGACTGAGATCAAAGAGGCCTATTTGTGTTGTACAGGCACAAGGACGCGCACACACCCCGCATAGCGCCGACTTATCTCAGCGTGGCTAAAGTCCGACCCTCACCCCGCCAGGCCGCATTCCTCCGACTGAGCTGTGGATGGGGAAAAAGCCGAACACGACCGAGTGAGGCGGCGCTCGGCCTCTGTAGTGCCAGGCAGAGCGGAGCAGCCTGAGCTGTAAATGGCGCTCCAGTGTCTGTCTGGAGACTGAATTAAAATGGATGACAGAGTGTTTGGACTGCTGTTGCTGGACAAAAGCCACGTTGCAGGAATTAAAATGTTTTGCAATGATATTACAATATTTATAAACCAAAAAAAGGGTAGAAACTTCGACTTAACATCATCTTAACAGAATCCCAACTATTCAATGGAAGATGATACAGATTTTATGACCATGTGAGTAGCTTGAACTATTATTCTTTCGATACACAAACTAAGGATAAAGTCAGGAAATACCCCGTTCCAAACCGGCGAGTGGCAGGACAAAAGACGGCCTTATTCCCCTGCTCTGCTCCTGGAGGCTGCGGTGTAAACAAACACCCACTGCACAAAGCTAAGTAGCAGAAAGCTAACAATAAACCCCTTTATAACCTCATCTGCTGTATTTGAGTGTTTCCGTACCTGATGTTTTAGCCGGAAAGGAGAATGTCACCAGAATGAATGTTGGGGTTTTAATAGCGACGTGTGTGTGTTAGTGTGTGTGTGTGTGTTAGTGTGTGTGTGTGTGTGTGTGTGTGTGTGTGTGTGTGTGTGTGTGTGTGTGTGTGTGTGTGTGTGTGTGTGTGTGTGTGTGTGTGTGTGTGTGTGTGTGTGTGTGTGTGTGTGTGTGTGTGTGTGTGTGTGTGTGAGAGCGCACCCATGGAGCTTAGTTGTAAACGGAGGCGAAATGTGTGTTGTTGATGTAGCGCAGTGCAGTTAGAGATCCCTGGGCTTTCTGTCACAAGGAACAATTGTGAAAATTGCAAACCTTTTTGTTGTAGAAAGTAGAAATGTTTTGGTGCGACTACATGAATGGTCTTGATGCTCCACCAACTTTGTGAGTGATCGATGTGATGACGTTCCTCAGAAAACTCTAAATTCAGTGGAACATTTATTTTGCCTCGTCCACTTTTGTTTGTTTAGTTCTGTTGTTCGGCTTCCTCCGACTTAAATTGAATTTCCTGGCTATCCTTTGCAAACTCCAACTTATCTTGAAACTCTCACCGCATTGCTAGGCCTCAGTTGAGATCCCCTGGAAACACTCTGAGCGGTTCTTGAAAAAGGTGGCGAAGGGTATCAGGAGACTCTCTCACTCTCTCACTCTCTCTCACACACACACTGCTGTGAGTGCACTAAGGTGACGCATTTACATATGCAAATCATACATGAGCTGCCAGGAGCCAGGCTTCGGCTTACTCAGCACCTCTCCTCTCTATCTCGTTCCTGGCTCTGGTTATTTCCCTCAGAAGAGACAAAGCCGAGCCCATTTTGGTGAAAGGTTATTAAAGGATGGAATTGGTTTATTTGTTGGCCTTTTTTTCCATCCTTGCCGCTGCATAAATTGCACTTAGTTAGGGCTGACAGGAGGGCGGAAAGAGAGAGAGAGAGAGGGAGTGAAGCTCCTGGGAAAAACAAAAGAAAGAGATGAAGAGGGGGGGTGTCAGGGGAAGGGGAGGGGGGGTCTGCAGCCATCTGCCTTTGTGCCAACAGTTGGTTACTGTGGCAACCAGTAGAAAGTCATTATCTTTAATTGACACTGTGGCAGGTTCAGGTGTTTTCAATTGTATCATTAGTTTTTCTCTCTAAGCAGTGACTCACCCGGCTTTGGCAGCGACCCTCCGCTTCGTTTTGGGTCTCTTCATTTTTCCGCTCTTGTCCTTTCCTTTTGGCACGCTTTGTACCTGCCTTTTAACCGCCTCGCTGAGCGATTTAGCGCGTGTGTGTGTATGTGTGTCTGTTTGTGCATCCCAACCGCTCGTCCACCTCTGTAAGGTTATCTCGAACTCGGGGCTTTTTTGGAGAATGACGAATCAGCAATAGGCGACGCTGTGGTGTAGAAGAGGCAGACATAAACATGAAAGGATGACAGGAGTGAAAAGTATGAAGTAGTTAGAGGGTGAGGAAGAGGAGAAAGTGCTTGTCTCTGTGTTTTACCAGGGGCTTGTGTCTTTCATGTTGAGGCTTGTCAGGGCAGCAGCATCATAAAGTAGCCTTGTCTGCCTACCATTAGCCAACCGCAACTGCTGAGCACTTACCAGAAGCTGCCTGTGTTAACCTCCTCCCCCTCTCCTCCCACAGTGCTACACCACATTATCATGCTAACCCGCTCTCTCCCCTCCGAAGGCCACAGTATGCTGCGACGGAGGCAGCCCTTCTGACTCTGTCGGAGAGACCGCATCGGAAATGCACTTTTTATTCTTTACATACCTTTTAAGAATGCCCAAACATTTCTCTCTACGTTGCCAAAGCGTTGCTATGATGTTGCTTAGCCCACAACCCAAAGCTCCTCACAAGTTTATCAATAACCTGTTGAGCTATCTTCTTGCTTATAATCCTGCCAACACTCACACTTACAAATCAAAGCAAAACCACAACTTCCTTCGTGGCGGTAAAACATATTAATATATAAATACCAACATTGAAAATAAAGATATTTTCTGACAAAACAATCCAGTTGTTTACAGTGCACAGTCAGCCCCGCAGAAGCCACATCCCCACCAAGAGCGTTACCATGACACCCCCTTCCGACACTCTATCTTTGCCCACCCATGTCAAACAGACAGTATAAGTGAAGGCTGGGTTAAAACCAATTCCACCCCAATTCTTGAAAGGTTTCATTTGCTGATGGAAAACAATGTCTCCTCCTCACCGCTTTGACTGCAATATTTCTCCAATTCCTCCAAATCCATATTGTGGCTCCACTTTCCTAACAATCCACCCGTCAATCAGTTTGCGAGAACAAAATGTGTGTGTGTGCAATTTAATCAGAAAATAATGGCACAAACAGAGCTTTTGTCTGAGTCTGGGTTGTGCTGTGAACTATCGGCAGACCTGTCAAATCCGGTTGGCAGCGCGGCGACCAGGCGCAGCTTTATTACTGCCGCTGGCTTTATTAGCCTTCCACAGAGCAGGGGAGGATTGAGAGGATTGACTGCAGGGAGGAGTGGAAGTGGTGCCTGGTGACTACCTTGTCTTCTCGTCCTATTGGCAGAGAAGGTTGAAGCCATAAGGACGTCGCTGCCAGGACCAGCCGATTGGCTCCACACATACAAATTCCAAAGCTGGCCGTGTTTTCACAACCAACTTCTTCTGTTTCGTTTAGTCAAACCAGAGAAGGAATAATCTGTTAATTGAAGGTGGTAATCCTAGTTTAGCATTTCTTCTTGCGTCAAATGGTGGTACGGGTTAATAACTGTAGGTTGGCAAACAACAACTCCAATGTGAAACGCAATTGCCACAGTGACTCGTTGACATGCCCAAACATGGTCTTCTTCATCTTCTATAGCAGTTTTTGTTGTTTGCAGAGTGGAAAAAAATTGGATTTGTGATTTTATTTTTAGGGACCTAAAGTTTAATATAGGGGGAATTTTGCCCCTTTGCTTATTTCCCACTATGCAGAAATCAGTTTGTTGTTTTCAATTTCCCTCCCGGCCCTTTCTTATTTCTTCATTCCCATCATGTTCACTTTTAATTGGACGCCAGACTTAGCGGTGCGTGACCATTTATTCTGGTGGAGAAGAGAAAAACAGAGCCACAACACAATTTATTTTTAAGTGTTCTGTTAATTTAAAAAGTGTAAAGAGAGGAGCAGTTTGAGGAAGTGTGTGTGTGTGTGTGTTGATGCGTGTGTGGCGGACACATAAACGTACTGTATCAATATCGGAACATATGGCGTGGGTATAGGGTGGTCATTTGTGTGTGTCTGTGCGTGGAGACCATCTGTCAAGTAGTAACAGTGTGTGTGATCTCATGTTGATGTAAGATCTCCCTATAGCTATGCTCACACCTGATTAGCGTAAACAAAGGCTGCAGGTTACGAGCCCAGATGGAAAAACGTTGGCAGCATCGTAGGTGATCAGACGGCAGATTATTGTGTTGCGAGTAGAAAATATTCAGATATTGTTTTCCCTACAGGAGCGTCTTTCGTTTCATCGTTAAACCGCTCTGCATACACACACACACACACACAATTTATCGCCAATTGTGTGTAGCCATATTGGGGGTACGAGATGAAAGCCAATGAAAAGCAGCATGTTAATGAGCTGCCACATAGGTAAGAACCAGACTTCATACAGCTTTCTCTGTTGTAAAAGGCCCAACAACAAATGTCAAATCAGCCTGGATTCTCTGCTGTGGAGCTCAGCGCCTAACGTGAGGAGGTCTGTGTCTCTGTCTGTTCTGCCACAGGGGTGTCAGAATGTGCCTCGCATTCGTTGACAGACTTCAGTTTGTCGCGCTCTTCGCAATTTTGTCAGCTGATTCACAGACAATTACAAGAAGATTCTTCTACCGATCCGAAAATCCCTTTGTCTCACAAATTCATATAGGAAACTCACAAAGGAATGGCTCACTGTTGTCTGTGCGCACAAACACTCACACAAACATTCACAGACGCACAGTTTGATAGCTGCTGGCACTTTGGCATTCGTTATTGTTTTGGCAACCGTTTCCCTGCCTCATCTCTCTCTTTTGCTCCGTCTTGTCATTCATTGGACGTTTCACATCGCTGCTCCATTGCCCGTTGAGGCGGGCAACACACAAGAAGAACGAGTCTTCCAGATTTCAGCCGGGTTTGATATTTATTGGACCGCCTTGGACTAGTCCAGTCTGAGTTTGGACGTCTTACAAGTGAGGCACAGGTGAGAGCTGATGGCTTGAACGTGCAGCGAGTTGACAATGTTTGCTGGGGATTTCGTCTCGGACATCAGAGTAAGGAAGGTGGTGTTTTGTGTAGTAGCATGCTCGGCATTAATGACGCGAATACTTGTGACAGATGTGATCCAAGTGCTGAAACTCGTCCGTAGTCAGATCATAACATTTTGGCTTTTTTTCTGGTAACGTTTTCAGAAGAGACAGAAGTGAAAACCGCTGATTTGTTCTATAGAAAAGCAAGTAAATGAGAGCTCTGTTGTGGTGGCACTAACACAATTGTCGCAATCAGCTGTGTTTTTATAATCGTAGCAGTGATGGAAATGAAGCCAGGCAGCCTCGGCCTGTAAGTGCGGACAGCTTTCTCCTTTCATTCACCATCTGGAAAACGCACCGAGCTCATCTATTAGACGCTTACTTCAGATAAGGATGAGCGCTCCAGTGAAAATGGGTTAATGACCACAATTAACTCAAAGGTAATGTCAGCAGGTGATCTGTCGCTCATCAATCAGTATTAAATGTGGACACTTTTTCTTCCTGGCCTGGCGGAAAATTGACGTTTTAGATGAATGGGATGGATGTAAAAATGTAATTTTGTAGGTTGTCTCTCTCCTGGCTTCCGTTAAGGGTGGGAGTCCAGAAACCTCCTGATCCGTTTATACGTGGGTTGAAACCAATTCCACCCTGATTCTTCTCCTTGTTGGAAAATGCACGACCTCCCCTGTTCTGCAGTGACAACACACACAGCTGTCGAGCCAATGTCTGTAGCAGTTAGCATAGGGGGCTCTTAAACTCTCAGGTGGGTTGGGTTAGCAGCTGGGTTGGAAGCCCCGCCTCCCCATCACGCTGTCGTATTTAACCATAAAAGTGTAACGCGTTTGTGTGTGGAAAAGGGGGCATGTAAGGATGTCTGTGTGTGTGTGTGTCGCTTTGTTGTGCCTATACTATATCTGTACATTGTATCTGTCTGCGTTGCTGTTTGTTTACGTCGCTGTATTGAGTTTGGCTGGTAGGACAGCTGTATTGGATGTCTCGTTGTGCTGATGCTGACAAGCCCTCGAGCGGCAAGTCGGGATCAGATGTATGCTAATATCGCGGGCAGACTGTCTGCTCGTCTGACGGGGAGGGGGGGCTGAGCGGGGAGGCGAGGCGAGGCAGCCCTGCAGGAGAGGACGGAACAGAGAGAGGGAGGAAAGACGTGCAGACAGACAGAGAGAGAGAGAGGGAGAGAGGGAATTAGACGAGGGCCGAGGGGATTAAAGGAAATTGGGAGGAAGGCGATCTTAGCCTGGAGGAGGGGGGGGGGGGGAGGTTGGGTGAGCGAAAAACACAAGCTGGTCTGTTTTTGTGACCTTGCATGTAAAGCAACTTGTTGTTGTTGTGTTCTCGGTAGAGCAGGGGAATATCAGCAGCAAGTGTTTACATGCACCTCTCACAAAGACCACAGTACACCGGTGCATCTCAATACTGAGTAAAGCACTCTGTCCTCAGCTGAGAACGCCCACGCAGAGAAACTCTCTCTCTCTCTCCATCTCTCTCTCTCTCGCTGTCTCTCTCTCTCACTGTCTCTATTAGTATGCATTACTTATGTTAGAGACAATTTGGCAAATGTACGACCTTGTTGGTGGATTGACAAAGCCTGTGTATCTGACCTTGGATTCATATCATCCTCAAAGTTTAATGCGTCCCAATCTTTGGAAATGTAAACCACTTAGCTGCAGGTTATGAAGTTGGCGGCTACAATTAAAGAAGACCCGGATTATGCAAAGGTGCGTGTGAAGGTAGCGGAGCTGTTGGTTAAGTTGGATCACTCAGGAAGTCGCAGCACCTCGAGCGCTTTGTTCTTGCGAAATTTGTGTGCTGGTGGTTTCAATTTATAGCTGTCATTGTCTACGTTTCCAGCACATTATATTTAGCCGCACTATCGGCGAGGCCTCCTTCCAGAGTTGGGAGAGGTTAAACCGTGGTGACACACTCCTCCTCTGCCCTCCTCTCTCACTCTCTCTTTCCACTCTCTAAATAGAATGTCGATTCTTTAAAGAGCCTCTCTTTATCGGGCTTAAACCTCGCTCTTTCCTCCTCATCTTCACCCCTTGAACTGTTCGAACGCTCTTATAGTTATATTTCAGTCGAGGCCTGGACTTCTGGGCCCTCTTCCTGCTATTTCACTCCTGGTATCCTGCGTTCTCATCTCTTGAATGCGTGTTTGCTCGCGGCCGGTGCCCCTCTCATCCTCCTTTTTTTGTGTTCCCATCCTGCATCCTTCCTCCCTCTGTCTGTCTGCCTGCCTCTCTCCTCGGGGGGTCTGTGAGTAAGCGGCCCTCTATCGCTACTGTGCCAGGAGGAAAAAGGAAGAGGAAGCCAATGTATAGCTAAGAGCCTGATACAACAGGACCAGAGCTCAACCACGTGGGCTGAGGTTTATCGGTTTCAATAACGCACATTTAACAAACAACACAAGCAGCAGGTGTGGAAGAAACGACGGAGCAGGAGCATTGTTTCTGTTTTGAGTGGAGTTGATATAACGTCGCTGAGGGAAAATTGCGTGACGCCGCAGCTACGATGTTTCCTCATTTACGTGTTGGGGAAGTGATTCATACTACACTACACACACAACACCACAAATAAGACCTGTTTCATTCAGAAATTCCTTTGGTGTGAAATCGCGGTGATGTGTTTGGCCCACATGCGCTGATGATCAAGTTGATTAGTCAGTTAATTAAATAAAAAGTCTTGATCTAATGGCGGATGAGCGGGTGGGGTTGTTGTTGCTGTTGTACTCTCTACTTTGATGGCTTTGCCCCGTCACCTGCACACAAGCAGTAGGGAATTTATGTGTTTTCATGCTTTGTCGTGGAGATGGCCGTCTTCTGTGAAAGCGTGGTGTGGATGTAGATGGTTTCCTTAAGCATACAGACTAGTGTGGATGTAGCCTAAGTGTTTATCCCTCTGCATAAACCCTCGTCCAGAGGGAGAGCACAACCCGAGCAGGAAGTGGTATGAGTGCAAAGTGGTCCGCCCCTTCACCTCCCCCGCACATGAGCCCAACTTCTACTAATGGACAGCAGATCTCCAGAGAGGGAGTGAGTGTGAGAGAGAGAGAGGAGGGCAGGGAGTGACGGAGACAGGGAAGAGTTAGAGTGGTGAGCACCTCGACAGATGTGAAGTCTTAATGTCGAGGAGGATGGAGAGACAACTGGGGAGAGGAGAGTAGAGGTTGGATGGACGCCTGGAGTTGTGCAGAGGGAGTGAGAGAGAGAGAGAGAGCGAGAGATGGGTAGGGATGTTTTAGAGCTGGGTGAGTGAGGCAGCTTGTATTTATGTGAAAAGGAGAGAGAGAGAGAGACAGAGGGAGCAAGAAGGAGAGAGTTTTCCCTACTGCCTCTCTGTCATCATCATCACCATCGCGCTGCTTCATGACTATTTCATGACCCGTGTTTCTGACAACTCCCAGCCTTCCTCAACGTACCATATTATACAAACAGAGAGCTTGCTGGGAAACCGTACACGCATCTCTCCCACAGTCCTATGAATGAATACCTGATGGCTTTGGGCTCGTGTTAAGCAATATACAATACTTTGAATATACTTACATTTTTGCTGTGTGTGTGTGTGTGTGTGTGTGTGTGAGAAATCCAAATAGTGATTGCTTGTATATGTTAAATTGAAATTATATCCAGGCTGAATCTGCTAAAAATGAAACCATGTCACGGTTAGATAAACTATACTATAGTAGTTAGTTTAGTTGGTGAAGTTACTTTTAACTCCTCGCTCTGCTGGTTGTAAGATTACTTCACAAACATGAGGTTAGCATTCACCACAGCGTACTGGACTGGAGCTCTGGGTCGTATTTACCAGTGCGTTATCATATATACATTCACATTCACACCCTCCTCCTGACTTGTGTTTCCTCGTGGCCCTTTGCGATCTAGCTTAGATGCATGGTTGGCTCTAATATCCTCACAGTGCCATCACCATTACTTGCCTCAAACTGCTGGCCGATGCTCCCTGACGAACTCTTCGGATGTCTGTAATGAATGGAATGCAGCCCCCCCATGGAGGCTACATGCTAGTGAGCACAGCCTCTTCCCTGCTGCCCCCTGCAGCACGTGTTAGTGTGAACTTCACGCCCCGCCGCCTCAGGGTTTCCGTCTAAGCTGCACTTGCAGATGCACCGAATCATCCCTGTCTTCTCTTGTCCTTGAGAAAGTCCACCATTGAGGAAGGACTAGATTAATGGGGGGTTTACCGCCTCTGCTCATTTGATGACAGGTAGATCGTTGAATGTTTATGAGAGACATGTAGTAAAGAAGCAGAGGAGAGATGTTAGACGTTAGGGCAGAGTCTGCTCGTGATGCACTGTGTGATTAGTTAGGGAGAGAGTGATGTGACCTTTTACTCAGCCGGGCCTCGCCACGCCCTGCCCCTCTTCCCTGAGGGGAGAACAAAGTGCAGCTCACATGACCCAGGCCACTGACCTCTCTCCTCTTCCTCCCTTTCCCATTCTTCTCCACACTCCCCCCCTCTCGTGCGCACTGATATCCCACCCCCTGTCTCCTCCCCCTGTGCCTTCCACCCCTTCCTGCATCTCCTCCACCACGACCTCCTCTCTCTCGCTCTCTCTCTCTCCTTTCCTGCTCGCCCTCGTGTCCCGGGGGGGTCAGAGGCAGATGCAACACAGGCCCGGGCCTATCTGTGCCTCGGCCCTAAACAGCCCCGGGCCTGGAGACGGTGGTATGTGGCCGGACATGCGGAGCAGACGCCAGGCCTGGGGGTGAACTGGGAGACTCGATCCGCGACCCTACTACAGCTGAACAGAAGCTAGCTGAGGCAGTGGTGACTTGAAAGATGAGATATTTCCCTAAATGATGATGTCTATTGTGCGCAAGCTGCTGCACTTAAAAACACCAGTAGATGCGGTGTTGATTCCTGCTGAATTGCACAATGGTAGTGCGTCTGTGCTGCGGTTCTATTACCTTGGCCTGAGCAGGGCAGGCTGTCTCCTGAGGTATTGTAATTTCTCCCATTATCTGATGCTGCTGTATTCTAAACCGTTGCAGCCTAACATCGCTGACGACTGAATTCGTAGTTAGATTTCTCTCGGTGACATTGCACTCAGGCTGTGGTGTTTTTGTTTCGATCGCCTTTCCTTTCAAGGTTGTTACTAAAACGCTGCTGCTCTTAACTGTTGTCTCATTCTCACGGTCAACCTGTACTCTCAAAGCGTTCCTCACAAAATGAGTGCAAACTTGTAAATTCTTCTACATTCACTCTTACACTCTCTCACCAGTCAATTGGCATTCCAGTTTTGCAAAGAACATTGGTGATTTTTTTTTTTTACCGTTGACAAATGTGTACTGGCTGTGTTCAGATCTGTAGGCCTTTGAATGGACCCCATATGGAATCCTGTGCTAAAGACATCGAATGGCCTTTCAAAGCTTCTCTACGTGCAGTTATAAGTTCAGTATGATATGTTCACCATTGATTCAAAGCCCTGAAATTTCGATAGATGCAGAGATATGCAGGATGCTTTAAGAATTCCCTCATTGCAGCTTAATGTAGGCCAAATATCTCCAGAATGCCGCACCTTACAAAAGTACACTGACCTAGTTTGGATGTAAATGACCTGAAATCCACAAAGCTTTGTAAGACGGGCCTTTTTAAGCATGTTTTGCAAAATAGCTGTGCTTTCTAATGGAGCAGCTTTCTGCAATCTAGTAGCTCTACAGCACTTCATAATCAGTATAACGATTTTTATATATATATATATGTATGATGAGTTGTATGATGAACAGTGTGGGGTCAGTGTTGGTCTGGTCGTGTCTGGATCTATGGCACCGGTTCCCCCAGAGTCACATCAGGTAACCGCTAATTCACAAGGCCTGTTTCCAGTACGGTTTTGAGAATGACCTCTTTATTGACATGCCACAAAATCCACCCCAAGCAAGCATAACAACTTCATATTGAGAGGGTTTTTTTTCCCTCACGTTATTCAATTTGTAACTTAAAATTGCGCAAAACACAGGACAATAGAAACCCCACTGCTGTCATTCTCTGAAAACTAAAGCAGATGTTCACAGTGCATCAGTGAGAGCAGCGAGCCCACTGAGCCTCCGTGTCCATTGGGGCTGTATGAGGTTGTCATTTCACTGGACACTCACCAGCATAATGCACAGGGTGATAGCTGAGTCTATATGTGCACATACATGCTCGTGTTTATGTGTAAGCCCTTATATGGGTCATTTGCGCCTGCATTAGTGCTTTCATATTCATCTCTTAATGCCGCTGGTATCGGCTCAGGAGGCCCGCTGCCTTCAGACATGTCCTGACATCTCGCTCTCTCTTCGCGATACTAACACATGGAGCTCACAAACCTGCCTCAAGTAAATTTCACTTCTTTGCTCAAGGGTATATCCATAATTTACAAAAGTGACACCTGCCCTGACAGAATGATCGATGGAATGAGATAAAAAGAAATGTTGCATACAAATAAGAGCTTATAAAGAACAGCAGATGAAGTTGTTAATTCTTGACTGTTGGAGAAGGACGCTTTTATGGAGTGAGTACTACAGACCTAAGAAATAGTTATTGTTGGACAGATGTAATGACCATTTTCAAGTGTTAGTACCAGCCAGGAAGTTTTTGCACTAAATTTGTCTATGTTCAGGCTTGTTTAAGGTGAATTATAGAGGTAAATATAGATCAGAATGTGAGCTGTGTTTCCTTTAAATGCCACTTCAAAATATCGTCAGAAAAAATCACACTAGGACTTCAATAAATGAAGACATTTGTGGTAAAACTAGACAACAGAAAAACAAGTACCACATGCTTCCTCCAAACTTCCTTTTTTGTATTCTGACCCAGAGCACCTGAATGCATCACGTGCAGCAATTAGGACTTAAACTGTGAATGAGAGTTTACAACAAACCCACGAATGAAGCATGTGAACATTTCTGCCAAAATCCTTCTTTCATTTCAGCCTCCCACAGTCTGGAAACTCACACACACCACAGACTGAGGTGTTTGTGTGTTAGATTACTCGACAGCCAACCCATGAAGTCTCACTGACCTCTCCCCACTGAATAGTTGAACAAATATTACGTGCACGGGCAGAGACCGTGATAGAATTGAGCATACAATCACAGCTGTCATATTTCTGTAATTAAGGCCCGGCACATTCTTCCTCCTCGGTTAACTGGTTAACTTCAACCAAAGGCAGCCTGCCCTGGTTTAATGTGACTCTATACGGTGAGCATGACTAGGTCAGGCCAGAGGTGCACTTTTCACCAGGTGTGCTAACTCGAGCTGCATAGATGCCTCACCTGCTGTTTCTTTCCTTCTATTTTTCCAACCCGATGCCTCCAGTGATCACACACGCAACTGATTTAGATGGCAGTGATTTAACATGGATAAGGAGAAAGAAGGCAGCGATACACACACGCACGCAAAGACACACACACACACATATACAAGCTGTCACAGCATGCATGATCCTGAAGCTCTTCCAGACTTCATGGAAATCCTGGAAACTTGTGGAATTTAGAAAAATGGTTCTCCAGGCATGGAAAAACTCAAGTTGTGCAATTTTTAAAGATATTCCACTGAAAGAGCGTATTCATATGTTAATGAGTTGTAATTCCATAAGCTGGATAAGACATGGTGACATGGATCGACACCAATCCCTGGTGTCGATCCATGTCACTATAGTAACATAGTCTCAGGTCAGCTGTAGGCCACACATTTAAGCAAACTCGCATATGGTTTGAGGAAGACAAAGCTCTCTGCACAAATAGCATGTCAACAAGGGCTATGAGCCGACAAAAGAAAACGTAATATACAAATTTCATATTAATGATAATGATTACAAAGCAATCTATGATGTGAAGGTCATTTGAGGGTTATATTTCGTCAGCTTTATCCAAACATGGTCTCAGTGCCATATTTCCTTATTTAATTTTTTGAATGGCTTAGATTTAAAGCTTTGGAAATTCATTGGGTCTTAATATAAAAGAACCCTGACTATTGTTAATCTATAAAAAAAATATAAACTGGCTGGCAAAACTAAACTAACACCTGAAGCACAATATGTTATGTAACCACTTCTCTGAGCCCTTATGTGTTATTCCATAGATATCAAAACACACAGCATTCGTTTTTATTCTGATTCCTTTTTCTGATATACCTGCACCAGCCGCTGTAATGTTACGTCTGATCAGCAGTTGCTTTCTAAAGAGCAGAATCACGAATGTAGTAGATAATACAGTACGCGTTAGGTTTGAGATTGAATCTCAACAAGATTGCGACCCCATAACGGTAGCAGACAAAGCAGAGTGTTTGACTGTAGGGAGATTCTTACTCCTCCTCTGCCTCCCGGTGTAGCTTTCTCCGCTTTGAAGCTTGGGTTTGAACATCTACAGTCCTCTGTTGTCTGACAAGCTTAATTCAGCAGCAGTTAAGTCTTTGTTTGCCTTTGTGCTCTCTGTCAAAAGAGCTATTCATGATTAAGTAGTGGTTTTAATGTCTGTTTTGTTAAATTAACTGTTCAGTTACCGTGACGTGGCGGGAGTGGCCTTCATACTGCGCGCGCGTGTGTGCGCGTGCGCGTGCGCTGGCTGTCTTGGAGCTTTGGCAGTTTGTTTTTCCTCACACACTCTTCTGTCATCTATAAAGGGCGGTTTCCCCACCCTTTATTCACTCGCTCACTCAGTCACTTATTTTTATTTGTATAGCTAAGGGATCTGCCTTACGTAAGCTGCTGAACCCAGATAAGATCATTTGATTGTGCAAGTTATTTACTCCTCAGTAGAAAACTGTTCCATCTAGGTAAACATATTGGTACATGAGGGATACAACATGAGCCCACTCAAATGTGTTTGCACTGAGCTGTTTGGTTTTGAAATATAGGAAAACATGATAATGATGGGAAAAAGTCAGCTAACAGGCATTGCAAGCTTTTAAAATGCAGATGCTTTCCCCAGTTGGCCAATTAGTAACTTTGGCTCTCAAACACTTGTCAGCTTTCATCTTCTTGTGTGTGTCTTTTAGTTGGGGTTCAGGGAGCTTAGCCTGTCTGTTCTCACAAGTGTGTGATCTGTCTACACGCATGTCTTTCTGCACACTAAAGCGTCTAAGTGAAAACCTCCTTTAACTGACAATATCGTGGCTGACAGCAAGACAACCAGCTGCCTTGTTAGAGCTGAGGTAGTAAGCAAAAATGCACCATGTAAGGCAGAATGACCATGACATCCACGAAGACAAGCAGCAAATCTGGAAGGAACAACTGCTAGAGGTGTTGTTATGGCCTGTAAACCAGCTTAATGTCGGCCATTGTCTGTAAACTGTGCTACACTTGTGTTAATGTTACTGTGATGTTTTGCATCCCAGCAGCTTTGCTATTGACCTCAATCTATCCAAGAAACATTTAGCAGGGAAATTAGATAAAACATTATTAACAGCACTCAGGCACTCAGAGGTACAGCACCTGCCTTTTTGATTTGTTTGTATTTCGTATTTTAAATTACAAATCCCTTTCTCTGTCTGTCTTTCAGGGCCAGACTCCAGCCCAGTGAGCTCCTGTTGCATGGAAACCCTCCCTCCTCAGCAGCCTCCTCCTCTCCTTAGAGCTTCAGGCCAGCATGGCAGGATGAGCTTCTGCCAGCGATGATGATGGCCAAAAAGCAAGATGTCCGGGCACCCATCTACAACCTGATCGTGGTTGGGCTGTCCGGCACGGAGAAGGAGAAAGGCCAATGTGGGGTGGGCAAGTCCTGCCTGTGCAACCGATTTGTCCGGCCAAGTGCAGATGACTTCTACCTAGATCACACCTCCGTTCTCAGCACCAGTGACTTTGGAGGCCGTGTGGTGAACAATGACCACTTTCTTTTTTGGGGGGAGGCTGGTCGGACTGTGGAGGAGGGGCCAGAGTGTCGAATGAATGTGGTGGAGCAGACGGAGTTCATTGATGATCAAACGTTCCAGCCTCATCGGAGCACTGCACTCCAGCCTTACATAAAGAGGGCCGCCTCCACCAAGCTGGCCTCGGCTGAGAAGTTGATGTACTTTTGCACAGATCAGTTGGGACTGGAGCAGGACTTCGAGCAGAAGCAAATGCCTGAAGGCAAGCTGATAGTGGATGGATTCTTACTATGTGTTGACGTTAGCAGGGGTATGAACCGTAGCTTTGAGGACCAGATGAAATTTGTCACTAACCTGTACAACCAGCTAGCCAAAACAAAGAAACCTGTGGTACTGGTTCTCACTAAATGTGATGAAGGAGTAGAGCGATATATAAAAGACTCGCACACCTTTGCCCTTGCAAAGAAGAACCTACAGGTGGTAGAAACATCTGCACGCTCTAATGTCAATGTTGACCTAGCCTTTCTTACACTGGTTCAGCTAATAGACAAGGGTAGGGGAAAACCCAAAATCATCCCCTACTTTGAGGCACTAAAACAGCAAAGTCAACAGATTGCCTCAGCCAAAGACCGCTATGAGTGGCTGGTCACCCGAATTGTCAAAAACCACAATGAGACGTGGCCAAATGTCAGTCGCCGCATGCAGTCCTCCCCTGAGTACAAGGACTATGTTTTCCTTGAAGGGACAGCTAAAGCCAAGAAGCTCTTCCAACAGCATGTGCACAGACTTAAACAAGACCATATAGAGAAACGCCGGAAGGCCTATCTAAGCACTCTACCCCAAGCCCTGTCTTTACTGTTACCAGAGTTGGATGAGATCGATCACCTGAGCTGGTCTGGGGTTCAGAAAGTCCTGGAGACAAAGAGAGATTTCTCCCAGTGGTTTGTGGTGCTAGATGACACCCCCTGGGAGACCACACCCCACATTGATAACATGGAGGATGATCGAATCCCCCAGGACCTCCTGGAGACCCCTGCAGCTGAGGCTATCTATGAGACCCACCTAGTGCAGTTGAGAAATGAGCGCAAACGGGCAGAGATGAGATGGGAGTTCAAGGAGAAGCTAAGCGTTTCTCCTTTCATCACACCAGGGAAACCATGGGAGGAGGCAAGAAGCTTCATCATGAATGAAGACTTCTATCAGTGGTTGGATGAGGCTGAATATCTGGATATCTACAACAAACACCAGAAGGAAATCATTGACAGAGCCAAAGAGGACTTTCAGGAACTGCTTCTAGAATATTCAGAGTTATTCTATGAGCTGGAAGTGGATGCAAAGCCAAGTAAAGAGAAAATGGGTGCCATTCAGGAGGTTTTAGGTGAGGAGCAAAGATTTAAAGCCCTGCAGAAACTGCAGGCAGAAAGAGATGCTCTGGTATTGAAACATATACACTTTGTCTACCACCCCACCAAGGAGACCTGTCCTAACAGTCCTCATTGTGTGGACAGTAAGATAGAGCAGATCCTGGCCTCTAGATTCCCCACCCGCTACCCCTCATCGGACAGTTCAAGACTTGAGGTGGGGAGGGCTGAACGGATAAATCTTGTTATCCTAGGGAAAGATGGACTGGCCAGAGAGATGGCTAACGAGATACGGGCCATGTGCACCAGTGATGACCGGTATGTGCTAGACGGCAGGATGTACGAATTAGCCCTTCGACCCATCGAGGGCAACGTACGTTTGCCAGTCAACTCCTTCCACACACCTACCTTCACACCCCATGGCTGCCTCTGTTTGTACAACTCAAAGGAGTCCCTCTCCTATGTTGTAGAAAGTTTAGAGAAGCTTAGGGAGTCAACAATAAGCAGAAGGGAAAGGGAAAACAGCTTAGCCCAACTTCCTCTGTCCCTCCTCTTAGTTACCAAAAGGGGCGTGGGTTCCATAGGAGATATAGGAGGTGAGACAGCCCAGACTCTTATCCATCAAGGACAGCAAGTTGCAGGGAAGCTACAGTGTGCCTACCTTGACCCTGCCTCACCGGGTATGGGTTATGGGCGCCATGTCAATGAGAAGCAGATCAACCAGATGTTGAAGGGCCTCTTAGAATCCCGAAGAAGTCTGGGGAGCAGCTCCCCTCCTTTACCCCCTCCTTCCTTTGCCTTCAGAGACTCTCAGTCCCAGCCCTTTCCAGAGGCAGACCTGAGGATAGTCATGTGCCTGATGTGTGGCGACACATATGACTTAGAGCAGCTCCTCGCTCCCTTCTTGTTGCCCCAACATTGTCGCCCTGCCGCCAATCTCAGCAGTGGGACCTCTGTCCTGCTGGAGCTCAATGTTGGAACTCAGAGGCAAAATATAGAATTGTCCCTGCTCTCTTTTCATTCCTCATTCTCCCTTCGTAAGACCAAGCTGGTCCACGGCTTCATTGTGGTCTACTCTGCTCGACGCAAGGCTTCTTTGGAAACATTGTGTGCTTTCCTATGTGAAGTTCAAGACATCATCCCAGTGCAGCTACTAGCAGTAGGAGAGAGCCAGATGGAGCTTTCTGACTCTGAGTCAGCCAAGGGGCAGGTCATTCAGGGAGATGAACTGGCCCATGAACTAGAGGCCAGATTCAACACAGTAATCTGTGGACATGGTGGGGTAGTAGGGGGGCTTCATAAGATAGACCTTTTCCAACCCTTCCTCAAAGAGGTGGTGGAAAAGCGAACAATTGTAGAGGCCACACACATGTATGACAATGTGGCTGAGGCTTGCACCAATGAGAGCATCAGCCCTCGCTGTGGCTCTCCCAGTCCAGTTAACACTCTGCTGGACTCAGAGGATGATATTGACCCATCACCTCCCTACCCCACTTTAAGGGACGATAGCCTCAGCTCCCAGATGGGAAGCTTCAAGCTCCCAGATCTGGATTCAAGTGATGCCTTCTCTGTTATCTCTGAGATCAGCACCTTTGAGAGTAAGCTCAACAACAAGGTGCCTCCGCAAGTGAGACCCAAACCTGTGCGGAAGGTCAACCTTGGCCCCTACATGGATCAACAGCAGGGTGGCACTAACCGCCGTTCCTTGCCCCAAGCTGTCACCTGGGCTCCAGGTAGTGATGGTGGCTATGACCCTTCAGACTATGCGGAACCCATGGATGCTGTGAGCAAACCTCGACCCACAGAGGAGGAGAACATTTACTCTGTCCCTCATGACAGCACACAGGGCAAGATCATCACCATCCGCAATGCTAACAAGGGTCACTCGAACGGGAGTGGTGGGGGGAATGGTTCAGATAGCGAGGCTGATAGCAGCTCCCTGGAGCGCAGAAGAAAGTTGTCAGCCATTGGGGTGAAGCCTAAGCTATACAGAGATCGGTCCAAACGGCTTGGCAAGTTCAGCAGCTTCAGGACCAGCTTCTCAATAGGCAGTGATGATGAGATGGGTGGTCCACCCAAGGCTAGCCATGATGAGCTTGGGGGAGCCCAAAAGGAAAACTCCATTGAGGAGAGCGAGGACCCCAAAAGAAGAAACATCCTGAAGAGCCTACGCAGGAATACAAAGGTGAGTGTTTGAGTATTAGTCTGTATGAAATTGCAGATATGCTAAATATATGAGATGACTCTGTTCTGAAAAAGGTCGATTGGCTGTTTTTCATTATTCACCAAGGAAATATTGAGCAATTATGTAGCCAAGGACAAATATATATAATATCTCACTATATAAAATGTATCATAATGAATTTAATTCAATTCAACTTCACTATGGCAGCTTTCACAGACAAAGGTCACAAAGTGCTTCACATTCAAATATATTACAACCAAGTATTGAACAGATAAAATGAGCACAGTAAATAATAAATCTGCTAACCAAACAAAGTGCCTGAACAGATGGGTTTGAGCTGCTTCTTAAAGATTCCACAGAATCTATCGCTGGCAGAGCTGATGAGAGAATGTTCCACAATCTAGGTTGACAGCGCGACAAGCTCTATCACCATGAGTCTTCAGACAAGTGTGTGGGACAATAGAAGAATAGTAGATTAGTGGACCCACACATCTGAAACGCACTGTAGGGGTAGAAAATGTTTTGGACAGTCCATAGATGATTTGTTCAGACAAGTGAGCGGATTGTTAGTAGTCATCAAAAGTTAAGTGCATTTCAGCCTTAGACACAACGGTTCATATTGTCGGGATATTTCTTTAGTGGAAGATTTCGGAAAATAGTACATAAAATATGCAATGTACATTTCACAGTTTATATGTGACAGTATGTGGAATTATTTAGTCTGAGTATGTTAATTTCTGGTATTTATTAGTGTAGCAACACACAATGTTTTTCACTCATACCACTTTGCCTTCAATATAAATGTTTGTGTTTGCTGGTGAGAACTGAGAATATGTGTTTCTCCTTCATGATGAGCTTGGATTCGGTGCCCTCATTTTTAGTGGATAACTGCATTTGTCGGGGAAGTCTAAGCATATCCAATGATTTCAATTTCAGTGTTATCTCCCCGCTTACCATAAACTAGCTCAATGAGGACACGCCGTTCTGTTGGCCTTTCTCTGAAATCATGCATGCGATGTTTTCCCCTGACCGCTCTGTGTGAAACCCAATCATCAGAGGAGGAAGAGACAAACTGCAGCCACTGAACTTTTACACAAGCTAGCAGAAACTCTTAATGAAGAGAAACGGAGCTCTGTGTGTGCTTTGGCCTGCTGTTTGATCTGTTTGTGCCTCGGTTGCTCCACTCTATCAGAACTGACACAGTACTGTTGGGTATTACCTTTCCTCAGATTCTAAAGGTTTCACATCTATCTGAATAATTCTTCTGTCTCAGTTAAAAAACGTTGTCCTTTTTGGCAAATAGTAATGTTGACATAAGTAAACAAGGGGAATTCTTCACATTGGCCATTTATCAACGTCACATTAATCGTGTTTGCCACTACTATTGACACCTTGGATGCAAAAGTCGGATAGGCAGTGAAAAGTGCTGGCCCTTGGTAATGTTAGATGAAGAATAAATAACTCCAGAACTAGAACTTTTTGGATGGAAAAATGGCTTTTGTAAGCAACGAACCACCATTTCCTAGTATGTTGTTTATCACTGGCACCCTGAGTGACCCAAGGATCATAATCACACAATCGGTTCTCAGAGGGAGCTAGCACCTTGTCGGCAATATAAAGGCATCGGTGTCATCTAGTGAAGGCCACATATATTTAGGTGATGTCATGGTGGATTGTTGTAACGTGTCCCCTAGATGTTGGACATATACTCCCTGTCAGCTTTGCTTATTTTTTTTATTCATTTGCTGTCTTTACCTCAGTGTTTCTCATCTTTTCACCTCTCCCTTTGTCACCTCTCGTTTTCTGCTGGCATTGCAGTACACACAGGTATCTCTGGTTCTTCTGTGCTCGTCTCTCACGTTTTGTCATGTTGCTGTTGACCTGCCACTGCTGAGCTTATCGGCACTTGTCCATGCACAAGAGCCGACACAGAAGTGTCAGCTGAATAGGAGTTAGAGTATGTTGCTGGCGTATATCTCTCTGTGGGTGTGTACGTTTGATAATTACAATGGCTGTCAGTAGTGAAGCAGGAGGGAGGTGATTTATGTTTTCACATATTTAGCAGTGATGTCCAAATACCTGTTTGAAGCCTTATCATCCAACTCCCTAAAATGCTGTAACTTTGGTCACCTGAGGCCTCTGTTTAAATCAGGTTTTTTGAGACAGGCCATTATTTCTAATTCCCCCTTAGGAGATGTTTGATCACATTTTAAGAAGCATCCCTGTTTGCTAATTAGTGTAAATTCCCTGCTGCCGCTCCTGTTTGTAGTTACTGAAAAGTCGACATGCAGTAGTTTTACACCGCACAGTTATGTCTGTCATGGTAAATTTAGCATATGTTCATAGCCACAGCGTGAATTCCAGTGCAGCCACTTACATCTCCACCACTGTCGTTTTGAGTTGCGACACAACTGCCGAAGGAATAATTCCACTTGAAGATTGCAGCAAGTAAAACCGCCTTTGTGAAACTCAACGTGTACGTGGAGTTAAAAAGGATGTCATGTGTCTCTGTGAGCTTATCCACAGACCTTCTATGATGAGCATCAACATCATTATCACCGCCTCTGTTTACTTGCAAAATTGGGAAATTATCAGGGAAGATTTGCCTGCGCCTGTTGGCCAGGTGATTCAGCTCTGATCTCTTCTCTAGCAGATACACTTTTTGATTGTTACTTTCTGTGGAGTGAAATTAAAGTATGAGGAGGCAACCGAACAATCCAGGTTCAAGCATTGTGTTTGCAAGCAATATACCCTGTTGAGATGCCTTGGAGCAAGACACAGAGCTGCAGCAGTACTGATTTGTAGCACAGCCTGGCCTTACAGAGAGGAAATGGATCAATAAAGTATCACATGACACGCTACACACCTACACATTTCAAAACCGAATCAAGAAGGTAACTAAAGCTATCAGTTAAGATCTATGTACTCATCATTACTTTAATTCGCTCTGCTGATTCGTGCCCTGAAGCAGCTCTTGTGCTGCTCTAGGGCTTAATTAGGGTTGTAACATAGTGATCTGGTTCCATCACCTGTTCCTTAAGCGGCTGTGTGTAGATAAGGATCCATTTCGCAACGGCCACAGCCTGAAAACCCCCCCTGGATAGCCGACGTGCTCCTGAGTTATCGGGTCATTTTAGGGAGAGGAGAGGCTGTGCAGCAATGACCTGAGGTTGGTATAGAACGAACCAGCCGTTCCCATTAAATGTCTGGTCAGGGTGAACGTGATTTCAGTTGGCTTTGCTAATGGTTTAATGGTTTCAGGGTTTATGTAGTGTAAACATCTCCCCACTTTGGGCCTTAGGGTGTTCAACTCTGAGTCATGGCGGAGAGGAAGAAATGAGTGAGCCTCGACTGTAAGTTTGTCTTAAAACCCACTTTACCTCAGGCGATGGCCAACTGTGCTGATTCTGCCTCTTCTCCCTCTCTCCTCTGTCTCGCCCTCCCACCCTCCCTTAGAGAGAGGCCGGAAACATTTCCTTTCTCGCTCTCTCGCTCTCTCACTCTCTCTCTCTCTCTCTCCTGCAGCATTTTAAAGAGAAATATTTCACATTCCTCGCTCACCTAGTTCTCTTCTAAAGCCCTCCGCACAAGGAAAGGTAGAGAGAGAGAGATACTGAGAAAACCAAGCAGAAAGGAAAAGACCTCAGCCAGGGTTACGATATATCTGACTCCTGTTTAGTCAATGCACAAGAACACGTTTATGTCAATTTGCCTCTGCGTGTTATTGTTAAGGATGTGTGTCTTTTGTGGTAGAGGTCTGTTTTGTCTTCTCAGCGCTGGCAACACATCCTGTCTCAGTCAGCAAGTAAAAGGAGTGGCCAGAAGGCAGAACTGCAGGGGGAAAGAAAGAGGGAAGGGCAAGTGAGCGAATGAGAGGACAGCCAGCGAGAACAGGGAGAGGCGGGCATGGATGCGGTGGTCTGCTAAGCCGAGATAGGACACAGATACACAACGCAGTCACTGTCACAGGACACAAATAAACGATGAGTCGCTATTTGGAGATCAAAACTAGCTGTCAGTGAGTTATAACAGCACTGCTCTAGGCCTCTACGGGGGGATGGGTGTTTCGTCTTGTAGTGTCACTGCTATTATTGCCGCGCTCATAATTTAATTAATGCCTGATTTGCGTGTGTGTGGGTTTTCTTTACATGTCGTTTCAAGGGTTCAACTATGTATCGAATAGTGAGCTGCCAAAACTGTAACAATCATAACTGTGCTTGCGGTGTACTGGGGTAATCCTGTCACCGGATTTCTTCTACAATGACATTACATTGTGTTGACACTGCCCCAAGTGGACACAAAGATATCCACAAAAGAAAGGAGAAAACCACAGCGCCGAAAGGATTCCCGTATGTCGCAGAGCAGTGGGTGAGGCAGCCAGTGTTATAAGCAAATGAATTGGAGTTAGGTCCATCGGTTTAAGGCTTTAAGAGGATATATATGTGTACATGCAGGATGGTGCTCTGGGGAGAACCTTAATGAAAGATTTTAGCTGATGCGTCTCAAAGCGAAGACAGATAAACAACAACATTTCAGTAAAAGTTTGGCAAGGCGAAGAAAACTCATCAGCGAGGCTTCGTTGATCTGCTCTGCCTTAATGAGCGTCTCCCTGCTTGTTTTTGTGTACATTCACACTATCGGGATGTTCTGTGGAGTGCGATGAGGCCAGTATGTGGAGCAGAGGGCACGCCGGGCTCCTTCTCTAATGAGCGTTCCTCTGCTCCTTTCTGCTGTCTGTCTGTCAGGCCCACACAGCTTCTGCGGCCCTTATGCCCAGCCAAGCATGCACCCCCAGCCTCAGCACCCAGCCTGCCAGGGCAGACCCACAGGGGGCTCGACAGACTTATCAGAGATGCAGACCTCCGGGGGCCTTCAGAATGTCCCCCGCTCAATGCTAAACAAGGCGTAATTACTATCCAGAGACGGGCATCAAGTATATCAGATGTTTTTAACAGACTACCAAGAGTTGGAGAGTAATTAAACAATGGAAACAGTTTGATTATCTCATGCCTGCAGGCAACTAGAGAGGATGAGAGAGAGTATAGCAAAGAGAAGTGGAATGAAGAGCCGAACAGATTTGTATCACACTGACGCACACCACAGGGCTCAAGACAGGAATGTATGAATGCTTATCAGTTGTGTGTGTGTGTGTGTGTGTGTGTGTGTGTGTGTGTGTGTGTGTGTGTGTGTGTGTGTGTGTGTGTGTGTGTGTGTGTGTGTGTGTGTGTGTGTGTGTGTGTGTGTGTGTGTGTGTGTGTGTGTGTGTGTGTGTGTGTGTGTGTGTGTGTGTGATGTAAGTATATACTAATGTAACATTATTTAAGGTCAGGGTCTCTTAGCTCAAATGTCAGAAATGCTTGCCTATGTCAGCCTTGTCGGAAATAATATGAGAATGTTAAAATGCTCTTTTCTTCCCCGCCAATCATCTCTTCCATCCCTTCTTTTCCCCAGAAACCGCGGGCCAAACCCAGGC
This sequence comes from Genypterus blacodes, assembly GCF_046128005.1. Taxonomy (NCBI): domain Eukaryota; kingdom Metazoa; phylum Chordata; class Actinopteri; order Ophidiiformes; family Ophidiidae; genus Genypterus; species Genypterus blacodes. The sequence continues at coordinate 9,857,125 of NW_027466817.1, forward strand.
ATTCCATCTCGAAGCCCATCGAAAGCAACTACTTCGGAATGCCGCTAGCCACCGTGGTCAGTCTGGAGAGGCCAATACCAGTCTTCATCGAGAAGTGCATCCGCTTCATCGAAACGACGGGTAAGGATCTATGTAAATGTACGTTTTAAATGATACTGATCTTGCCCACGTCCAGAAGTTTGGCAGGAATGCCTAAGACCACCTGACTCTTACATGGCTGCCATTATTCCAGAATTCTGGGCGAATAAATGGCTGTCACAGTGGAACAGCTTGAAGGTTTGGATGTTCTCATGGTGTCGGCGTTGCGTTTCCTCTGTGTTGCCCTTGACCAAGGCACTGGGCTGTTGTCGGTTCGTTCACTCAAAAGTCGCATTTGATGAGGTTTGATCTCAAGAGATTTCTGTTTTTTGATAGACCGGTAGAGTCTGACCTATTGTGAGCAGAACCTGTGGGCGTCGCACACAGATGCACAAAACACACATTTTCAATCTAGTGAAGATGTGAACCATTCACAGGTCAGTATTGACGTCCAATAGTTAAGTGTTAACTGTTTCATTGGTTGTACGCTTTATATCTATACATTCCCTTTGTTCTTGCCCTTTTTTTTATTATTTGATTCACATCTTTGCACGATTTTTCAGTCTATAGTTCCAGTTCGAGGCTGGTGTAAATCCCCCTTCATTTCTCACCATTCCACCACATGCTGTGTGTACATGTTAGTGTGTAATGCACCTCAGAATAGCTGGGTGGGTCACATTGAGTCACTCAGCCTCAACCTTTGCTTGAATGCTTTCACAGATACATTTTGGCGTTGTGAAAATATGAACCCTAGAGCCTAGAATCAGTTAGTAAGTCGAGTATGAATGGTGCTGCAAATAGGCACACCCCCCTTCTAGTGTGAGCGTATGAAAAAAGGTGTAGACACAGTTACCGGGTGCGCTTGAGGAAGAGTACAGGGGGCTTTCACAGACTTGGGTCTTCAATAAATCACATACACGTTTGTGTACCTGCACACTCTTATTCTTTGTGTGGATTTCATAAATGCTCGTGCTTGGCTGAGCTCGCAGCTTAACATTCGCGGGTGCTCTGGGGACCGGGAAGGTGTTTTAAATTACTTTCTGCGTAACCCAAATAGTACTCTCGTAAAAGATAAAGCTAAATTAAATGTGATAAGATTCATGGACCAGCAGGTTTTCTCATCTGCGTTGGTAATTATTTACCCGTCCTATGGGTTTTGTCATCGGCTCAATGCGGCAAAGTCACGTCTGAGAACTCCCAAATTGGTCCAAGCGAGGCCTCAGGCAGATCATTAACAGCCTCTTTTTCTGATGCTAACGGTTGCTGCGAGCTCTACGCAGTCATCAAATCAGTGCAATTATGAGAAAGACCAAGTGTCACTTAAAGCAACAAGTAGTACATGCAAGATGTTACAGTGGTTGTGTCTTTAAAACCCTGATATTGTTTAATTAATCCTGCTGTTGTTGTGGATCAGCGGCAGGCTACAGGGCTTAGTAGATACAGTATAGGTTTTCACTTTATCTACACAAAACATCCAAACCCTCTCTTCTCCTCCACACACTTCAGAATGACTTGTATCTTCCACCTTTGAGCTGTCGAGCCGGTTGAAGCATTGCCATGGCGTTTTGACACGTTACACTCATGCATTCCACTGTAATCTCTCCGTCCCGATTAAAGACGTAGTGTTTGTGCCTGCGTACTCTGTGGTGAAGTATAGGGGCGAGGCTAAACGCAAGCTCACCCTGGAGCTTTCATATCTGCTCACCCAGCAGTCAGTGTGAGGTTCTTGAACCTGTGCGCGTATCTACACGTACGTACACACTCGCTGGCCTTGTTCTTTTATCTGCATACACACTTTCTCCCACCTCTTGCTCTCCCTCACTCCCTGAGCATTTCTCCTAATCCTCTGCTTCTCCGCTCCTCTCTTCAAAGCGCTAGAGCGGCAATTTAACAGAATGTAAAGATTTTGGTGACCGAATGATGTCCGAATGAAGTCACTGACATGGATTACTTAAGTGAACTCGGTTTTTACAAAAAACAATGTCAGTGACCACCTTGGGTGTAGTTTTTCGTAAAAACTACTCATTTTAGTATCCATTATGCCTCTTCGCTTGTACATTTAGCTCATGAGCTCGGGTGTCTCTCAGAAGTATAAATCCATCTCTCTCTCCCTCCCTCCTTTTCTGTCTCTCTCTCTCTCTCTGTCTCTCTCTCTTTCTGTCTCTCCCTTTCTCTCCCTGCTTTCATACCCTCAGCCGTCACATTTTACATCTTTCATCTCTATTTTTTTTCGTCATCCAATTGTTCCCTCTCAAGCCTTTTTATTTTTTCTGCTGCTTTCTCCTCCATCTCACTCCCTACCCTCACTGCTGTGGCTGCTTCCTCCTTTCAGCGTGCTGTCTGTCTGTGTGTGTTGGTGTGTGTTTTAGCCAGTGGGAGGCCAGGCTGTTGTTGGTAATGTTCTGCCCCACAGCTTTTGTCTCTCTTCAGATCAATATCACATTGTAGGAAATTGGCAGAATGTTTGGGCTCGGCTCTTTTCTGCACTATGTGTGTGTGTGCGTGCGCCGAAATATTTACTTTACATCCCAACATATACAGATATTGAATGACACACCCATACTGAGAACCACTGGCGCTGGAACGGGAAATGACTTCAGATGTATTATTTAGTTTTGATCAGAGTCGTCAGGTTTACTTATCCTCCCTCTCTGTCTGTCTCCGGCTATAATGGAACTTGCAGGAAATGACTGTAGAGCGCTGACACTACATCGGCCTGTAATGGCAGGGGCGCACATAAGCGGAATGAATGCACGCACGCCCTCGGAAGGAAACTACACGAGACCACTAAGCAATAAAGGCTCATTTCAATGCAGAGAGAGAGATGGAGAGACAAGACAGTTTCTCAGTTATTACTTGTACTTACTTATCATGGTCTATAAAATACAAATGTCTTACAGTTGCCGTCAAATTTAACATCACGTATTCATAAAAGTTCGATCTGTCTTTTTACTGGCTTCTCCTTCTCTGTGAAATGTTTCTCTCCCGCATTTCCCTCCTCTTTACGTCCTGTGAGTGATCCATAAAAGCATACGTTCACCTTGAAAATCTGAGCTGCTTAAGTCTGATGCTAAATGTTCCCCTCGTTCTTCTCTGCCCCCCCCCCCCCCCCCCCCCCCCCCCCCCCCCGGTGTGCTCTCACTCCCTGTAGTGTCTCCGTGCTGTTTTCTTTAAACTTTCCCTCTCGTCTCACCACTGCTTTTGTTCATTTTCACGCACGCAACCACATTGAGTCAGTCCGCGATCGTTTCCCCAAATCATTTTCCTTTGTTTTACCGCTGCTGCATGTTGCAAAAGTGCATTGTCATTCCCCACCAACTCCTGTCTGAAAGCTAAGAGCTCCTCTGATCTCAATTGAGGCTTTCTCTGTCTGTGTCCGTCCAAGCATGCGCTCAAATATGCACAACCTTGTGAACATCTTCATTGCAATGAAGATTCTGACCTCTGACTACGTTTAATACTTGAATTCAATCTGTGCACTTTTTATTTTCTTAGCATAATAAGTTGTTTGCAATATTTGAGTTTCCTACATCAAATTGTGCAAGAGATTCGAGTGAAGGCAAATGATAACATGATTTACAGATTCAAATTCCTATTTACCCCAAATTCTGTTTCTCATCTCTTATTTGGTCTCCATTGATAAAGCCATGAGTGTTCTGTGGTATTTGGTACAGAAAGCGGCTACATTAAACCCATCTGCAGTGCCAGCTGTTATGTGTGGTCGGCTCCAGCTTTCTCCTCAGCATTGTGGCTGCAGTGTGTTAGGCTCTTCGGGTGGCGAGGTGATGGATGTGTGTTAGCGTGTGTGGGCATATCTACTTGCTGTAACGGCCTCCATAGCGACGTAAAGGGCAGCACCCGGCAACTGCCCGTCCCCATGGTGAACCATGAAATCAGCCTCTGGTTGGCACACTGAAGGTGCTAACTGCAGGAGCAATTATCACTCAGTGAGTGTGTGTGATAGCATGTTTTCAGGCCTGTAGTTTTGAGTATGATGAGTAATGAGTATAATTGACGCTCTAATGTGCATGTAAACGTACTGACGAACATTTTTCTGTCACTCCTTTTCACTTCCTTTGTTGTTGACCTCCACCATCTTTTAGACGTTGTGTTGTTTCCATATTTCCTTCGCTATCTTTACCTTTGATCCTTGCCCCCAAGTGTCCCCGCACTGACTCCCCGCCCCTCTTTTTCATCCGTGGGTGCTTGTCCTATATTGCCCCTCCACCCACCCACCTATCGCTCTGTATCTGTGCTCCCATCCCTGTTTTGCTGGTGTCTGGCTAGAAAAGCTTTTGTGGATAATTGATTGGTAGAAGGAGGAGATCGATGCTCTCTGCCTGGACTGAGAGCTCTCTCATTTCCTCACTGGCTCCTTTCTCTATCTGGCCCTCTCTCTCTGCCACTCCCTGCCTCCCTCACTCCCTCTGGATTGGTCTTTGTCTCCCCAGAGCCACCACGTAAGTATGAAGATGGAGAGGAGGAGGAGGATGAGGGAGGCAGAATGCTTGAAATTGATCTCTGTTCAATCAGGGGAGAAATGTTAATAAATGATGTATGTTTGTAATCTGATACATTGCTCGTTCACAATATGAAGGCCTTGGTTGATCTTACAAAAGGATTCAGATGTGCTTATGCAGATGCTTAAGTTATTGACAAAATGTAACTTATAGCGCCACCCTCAGGTTGATTGGTGTTGAATTCTTTTACATAAATAGTGAGGCCACATGTCCACCAACCTTAGTTCCAGTCAACGGATTCATTCATGAGCTACAGCACTTAAAGGATTGAGCCACGCCCACTCAACTTTTACCAAAAATTCTTGTCCCATTCCATGAGTAATGCTTGAAAAGTTTATCGGCCAAAATATAAACGTGGGAGTTACAGCGCCACCATCTGGCCGATCGGAACCAAACGTATTTAAAAATAATTAACTTTTCAAGACTTCCTGGTAAACTCAGAGGTTCACACGGTCACAGAGATCTTGTAGCTTTACGCAAATATGTGTACGAAAGCAGGTGATGAATTGTGGTGTACAGCCCAGTGCGTTGGTCAAAGGTGATATCAGGAGCTTTAAGCTCACGTGTAATATTTGGGAATTTCTAAAGATAAGCACGAGGTTCAAACGCGGGACCGTCTTCCTGTGATGCAGCTGTGCTCAGACCTGTATTCTACTGTGCCACAGTATGCTCAGTTTGCTCAGATGGCCCAACCTTGAGCACCAGCAAGCTCTAAGGAGGCCTGCAGGAGCTCTTTATGGGGTTAATAAATAGTGGTAATAGTGTGTTTAGATGGTTGGGGACGATGGGAGACGACTTTAAAGCAGCTGTAGCCCTGTTTTTGCAACTGTGCGGGGCTTATCGATATGCTAGATAATGATGTTCATCAGTGAGATCTGGCAGCTGTAGCACTTTCTGTGGCCAGGAGGTGATTGACAAGCTGCTGTCGATACCTGATACTACTGCAAAGTAAATGAATGTTTGTAACATTTACCTCATGACATCTCTGTCTCACTCTCTCTCTCCCTTTCTCTGTCCCTTTTTCTCTCCCTCCCCCTTTCTCTCTCCCTCTGCATCCATCAGGCCTGACCACAGAGGGCATCTACAGGGTCAGTGGGAATAAAGCAGAGATGGAGAGCATGCAGCGCCAATTCGATCAAGGTTCGTCACTCAACTTGTCCTCATCACTCGCATACACACACACAGGTGGACCATGAGACTGAAGGTGTGTTTTTATACACCTGTTTATAATCGTGTTGATGACAGACGTTCCAGGTCAGAGAGCTTTTCGCTTCACCTTCTCAGAGTCGAGACACAGTATAAATTTAGTGATGGTTCTATCAGGCTCTGGATCGTCGGGGCTCCCAGGTTGGTTGGGCCCCTGTGCCTACATTCTGACCGTAGCTGTGCGATCCAGTATGAAATAAAGGCCGTGACAATGTGTGCGTGTGTCTGTAACACGCCTCAATCGCTTTAATTACCCGGGGAGCATCGGGAAACATCAATCCTACCAAGGGAATTGGCCTTCACTGACTCTTCAATCTTCTACCTGCTCCCGAGCATCTGTATGTGTGTGTGTGTGTAGTTGTACTTGTGTATGTGTGTTTGTGTGACTGGTCTGGACAGTTAATTACCTACAGATTGGTTTGGTAAATGAAGCATGCTGGCTGGCTACATGGATAGCAGAGCAAGATGCCGTAGGGGTGAGTGTGCGTAGGCGTCTACGCTTGGTTGAAGATGAATCCAGCCCAGCTAATCGCAGTTGAAGTCCTGTGTCGGATAATTCTGACCCTGGGACCAATCGGACAAGACAATTACAGGTGAAACTACAGCACAGGTCTCTCTTGGTCGCAGTGAAGACTCAGATGAGCGTTACAGGAGACACCGGTGTCCCGAGTGCTGCACTTTACAGACTCTAAATACTCAAACTTTATCTGCATCACACGTAGACTTCCTTCCCTCCGCTCGTCCTTCCACTTTCGCTACCTGTGAAAAGTTATCAGAAAATGGCTTTTATAAATTAAATGTCACTCTCTCACTGCATACCAGCATGAAGAAGAAGAAGAAGAGTGGCGCTCGAGTATTTTGGCTGTCTATGAAAGTGACATGCCGGCTATTTTACAAAATTGGGGAAATGATGTCCTTACTCGCTCACTGACATTGTTTTATTGTAAGATGTAGTATTTTTGAGATGTTTGTTGTTCTCTTACAAGTCTGTAGGTCTTTGAATGGACCTTTATAGAGCCATAGAACTCGTTTTAAAGCCTCTTAAAGCTCCTCTACATAAACCTATAAGTTCAGTTGGATACAAATGTTCGACGTTGCCTTGAAGTGTTTTCCTGCAAGCTTTGACCTTGAAGCCTCTGTATGTTTTTACGGATCTCTATCCTATAGTAATTAAGTATTCTGAGTTCACTAAAAGGAATAGATAAATAAGATGATATGATAAATTCTGCGTAAGGAGGCAGCTTATGCTGATTGTAAGCTGACATCCCTGTCAAACTTATTGTGGTTTTTACACAAGATTCAAAACTTCTTTATTTATTGCTTTATTTAGAGTATGTTGGAAGTTTTAAAAAGCATGTAAACATCCTCTATAATCTGAACCCGACAAACAAAGGTTTTAATCGTTAGTAGCAATTTTGCGTTGTACATTGTCTGTATGTATGTTTTTGTGACGCTGGTGTCGATCTCCTCTTTCTTTGTCAGATCATAACCTGGACCTGGTGGAGAAGGACTTCACCATCAACACGGTGGCAGGAGCCATGAAGGCCTTCTTCTCCGAGCTGCCTGAGCCTCTGGTGCCCTACAGCATGCAGGGGGAGCTGGTGGAGGCCTTCAGTAAGTCCTCGAGCTCGTGTGACGGCACTGTTTGTTTACCCCCCAACCCCTATTCTGACAAGAGGGCCGGCAGTCCTGAACTCTGTAGCCAACTGAGAGAGAACTCAGACGTTTCTCTGTCTAGTGATGCCAATTTATCATCAGCATCCCTCCCTGTCGGAATATGAGTGGGAAAATGATCCTTCCTGCTTACCGAGGGGACAGTGGCAAGAGGGGTGAAGTTCTTCGGTTAGACCTGAGGCATTTTGGTTTTGGGCCAAAATCCTTCCCCCTCTTCCTCAACTTTTCTTTAACGTAACAAGCAAAAGTCTTGCAGTCCAAATCCGCCCACGGGGGCAAAGGGATTAGTTTGGAGCCATGGGAGGAAAGAGAGTGAGCTAGAGGGATGGACGGGAAGAAGTGCAGGTTTCGGGAGGACGATCGCGCTTAATGGAGAGAATGCGGTTGTGTGTCGGCAAAATCAGGTGCTATCTTTCCCTTCCTGTGCCGTGATCTCTCACCATGGAGATTTAAGGTGGAGCTAAGTGCAAACACCATCAGAGTGTGGAGGTGGACTTCAAGTCTGGAATATTCTAACCCTAATTTGTTACGTTGGGACTCTAGTAGTCTTGAGTAGTAGTCTAGTACTAGTCTTGACCTACAATGTTTCTAGGCGAGATGAAGCTGGGAGACCATTCCCAAGATTCCCACTCAAAATCCTGACTTGAAAGATATTTTCACAACATGAAACGTATTTTCTGCTCTGATAATTGTTATTTGTAATCAATGTGAGGTTTATCTTGGCGGCTGATCGTGTGAATACAAGCTGTGATTCTGTTTGTTTCACTGTTTGCGGAGAAAGTTCCGGGGTGGATTTTGATGTTTGCTGTCTCGATGACGTTACTTGAAGTGAGCTGATGGGATTGGAGCTGAGGTTTGGCGATGATAGATGCTGATAGATTTTTGGTTTTGATCCGAGCTGACCTCACTGTGGGAATACAAACCAAAACATCTCTGACTGTAAATCGTGGCCGTTTGCCGGTCTCTCCCTCTCACGCTGCGCCCGGCGGTGACATCAGCTGTCCTGACTCAGCCATCAGGCTTAACACACCCTGTGTTGTGTGTGTGTGTGTTTGTCTTCTTCCTCATGGAATGTGTGTGGTCTTTTACAAGCGGGTCTTGTTTTGGTTTCCTTTTTGAATCTGAACGTGTTGGTCAGCTGTGTTTTCAGACAGTTTTGGAATATCATTCTGCTGACTATTTCAAATGTTGCGAGATGCTGAGAGTTTACATTTCGTGTTTGCTGTTTTCTCGTCGCAGCTACGTCCTGAACGGAAACAGCTGAGATTACATGACATCACTCTTGTTATTCAGCAAATCGTGACCTTATTTAGTGACTGCAGTAGTTTCTATGTGCCCCTACACACACACACACAAAAAAAAGCTTCAAGATTTTCACTGCATTTCATTTCATCGAACACAAATGTGTCCACGTCAAGCGAGCGAACAAAAGTAGTTCTGTATTTGCCGTTTTCATTGAGCGTTTTTGATTTGATTTGTCAAAGTTTGCATAAGAATCAGTGGATGCGAATGCAGGGAGTGATGAAGGATTGTCCTCGGATCAGTCCCTCATCTTCTCCTCTTCCTCCTCTCTCTTTACTCTGGTCGTCTCTTTTTCACTTCCCTTAATCTTTCATCTCTTCTCTCCCTGCTGCCGCTGTAGAGCTCAACGACAGGGAGCAGCGCTTCCAGACGATGAAGGACATCCTCCGCCGTTTCCCCAAGGAGAATTACGAGGTCTTCAAATATGTCACCAGCCACTTGAACAAGTGAGTGAGGGCCACGGTGGGAGGCGACCTGGTCAGGTGACGGAGGGGGGTGGGGGGACGTCAGCTCAACCATCACGCTGGCGGTCGATGTTTACTCACGTTGAGTTATGAGCTCACTAAATATGCCAATTAGTAATCTACTGAGTCAGCTGCAGAATCAGCTTAAATTTAAACTGATTATGAACACAAAAAAACGATCGTGTAGCAATAAGCAATAGGAGGGCGATAGGAAGGTGACTGAGTGTGATGTTGCAGCTCTCCTGATAAAAATGTTTGCATTATGCATTATATGAGATGCTGCATGCCAGAATGGGCTCAGTAGAACAAGAAGTGGTAGATAATTGATCTCATTTAATGGCTGCAGCTTGAGGGCAGCATTGGGCTCTGATCTTCTCTCCTTCCTGCGTTCTGTTCAGTAATTATGTCTTCTCCTCATCCAGGGTGAGCCAGAACAACCGGGCCAACCTGATGACCAGTGAGAACTTGTCCATCTGCTTCTGGCCCACGCTGATGCGGCCGGACTTCACCACGATGGACGCCCTGACGGCCACCAGAACCTACCAGACAATCATCGAGAGCTTCATCCACCAGTGCTCCTACTTCTTCTACAATCAGCTGCTGGCCGAAGGCCTCCCCGGCTCCCCCACCGCCACCCTCATGTCCGGGAGAGGAACCTCTGCCTACTCCTGCATGGCCGGGGGCGACTCGCCCTCGCCCGCTCCGTCCCCAGCCCCCTACGTCCTCCCCGCCACCCCGCCCGTCATCCCGCACTACGGCCCTCCCATCCACCACCACCACCACCACCACCACTCCCACTCCCACCACCATCATCAGTCCCCGCCCCGCTCCCCACCCCCGACCCCCCAATCCCCGATCCCGGCCCTGCTGCACCCCCACCTCCCCCCCACGGAACAACACACGCTGTGAACCAGGGATCAAGGGAACGAGAACAACAAAAGGAACAGGACAGATGAGAATGAGAACCGGGGAGATTTAAAGGTTTGGGATAAAAGTTTGTGAAATTTGGGAACAGGAAGTAGAAAGTTAGGAGCCTGAGCGAGATGCAGTATGATTTGGGAGAATCCCTCGTGTTTGGGGAAAAAAGAAGGCGTTTGAGCCGCCGTCACTTTTAGAAACGTGGACACGCGAGGTGAAAGAGTGGACAGACTGAAGAGCCTTTGAGCTGCAGGTGTGGTTGTGCTCCCTCCTCGCCACTTTACACTATGTCGCCCATTCTCACATGTGGACCCGGCCCTCCTTACAGGGAAGCTACACACACACACACTCACACTTTGCCAGTAGCTCTTTAAGGGACTGGAGGAGGGACGGTAGTGCAGGGAGGGAGAATGTGTAATCCCGGATGAGGAGTTCTTAATCGTACACTAATGACTCAAACACCCAGTGACCGCTCTGTCTCCTGCAAGCCACGCCCCCTCAATCGCTCCGCCTCAAACCACACCAGGAACTCCATATTAGGGCTGCTGTCAGACAAAAATGCAAAACAGAGATTTTTTGAATTATGTCGTAAGAGAGGAAAAAAGTCTAAATATTACCAAAATAAAGTTTTAGGAAAAAAATTGATTTATTAATCAACTTTTTCTCAAAATATGACTTTATTCTTGTAATATTCATACTATTCTCGTAAAGTTGCACAGGGATTCTTTTTGGCTGAAATTATTACGATTTCATTCTCGTGACATTTTGAATTTTTGCCAAAACTTTCACACCTTTTTGTTAAAGTTTGTTTTACCGCCGCATTGATTACAAACGTTTATCAGGACTCACCCGACAGGATTTTCTGTCCTTCGCTAGTCACACATTCCTGTCAGTACAACCGCTCTGACACACACACACACACACACACAGACACACACACAGGTGAATTCAGTTTCAGTTGAGGCGTTATTCCGAGCACAGAATAAAAATCTCAACTAACTGGATCTGCAAGGGAGCAGAGTTGGAGCAAAGCATTCTGGGACGCTTGGCTCCGCCCCCTCTCTGTCAACCTGCCACGCAGCTCTGCTCTGTTTTGGGTTAAGAGTTAAGTTTTTAATCAGTATTTTCCAAAAACTTCCATTGCTCTTGATTTTTTTATCCTCACATTCAAAGTGAAACTTTTACAAAATTTACGATTTTTTTGCAAATTCCGCCTTCAGTGAGGTTGCTGATATTTCAATCTTTAAATTCTGTAAAATCCCAGCAGTATCACTTTCAGGAATCTTTTAAAACAGGAAATTCTGTTCGCTGGTAGTCGGTGTGTGCCCGTGTGTGTGTGTGTGTGTGTGTCTGTGGTTACCTCAGTATCATTAGATTCCCTCTGGCATTTTGGTGGAAAATGAGTTGAGCACATAAACAGTCACTGGAGGAGGCTTTATGTTCTTGTGGGGTTATTTGAGTATTTTAAAAATTTATGGGTTCACCGTTTTAACAAGTCAAAGGTCATAAGAGTTCACTCAGACGGGGCTGTGAATCTTTAAAGCCCCGAATCTCAAAACAGGTGTGGGGTCAGACGGAACCTTGATCATACTGAGGTCACGATTAGCTTGTGTGTGTGTTTCACCTTTCAGTTTAATCTAACGTTCTTGACCTTTGGCCTCTTGTGGCTTCTGTCAGACTGCGGCGACGTTCACGCTTCCCAAGCACTTTCCCCCCCCTCCCAGCACTTTTTGAAGGCACATCGGCATGGAAACGAGAGCCACTGTTCACTTTACTGTCAGTCCACCCTGCTCAACCACACACACACACACACACATGCACACACACACACACACAGTCACTAGGAGCGCACCACTGACATCTAGAGAAGGAAATGGGCATCGCAGCCATGACCTCACTTCCACTGCTGCATGGGCGTAGCAGCGCCTCACTACTGTGGATTCTGTGGCATCAGAGGATCGAGATTCATCCTCTCTGTACGCCAAGGACATTTAACTTGAGTGTCCGGGAACGAGAAATGGTTATAGATGAGGTGAGAATCACTTGAGATGGCTGCGTAGATCAGCGCTTTGTAGCCTTCCTGTCTTCTTTATCTCTCACTTTCCCATGGAAAACGCTGAGCGGCCGCTCTGCAGAATGAGGAAGGAGACTTAGATTGAAGCGCAGCGTCACTTTACGGGTCCAGGCGGGAGATCTGTCACCATCACGTAAACCCAGAACCTGCTCCTGCTGGGCTCAGGGCTGAATGATTCCGAGGTTAACCACTATACTGATGTCACTGTCACGCCACCGCATCCCAGTCATTCCCAGTCCCGATCCGGGAGAGACGGCAGCCAGGAACAGACGGGCCCATTCATCCCCCCTTTGCGCCACCGGAACGGGAGCGTCACGGAATTCCTCGGCCCGGGGCCTGCCGTTACCGTAGAAACCAGAGAGTGCAGCCGAGTCTCTGTGCTCGAGCGTTTGAGTTGCCGCGCGAGGTCACAGAATGAAAAACGTTTTAACACATCACAGAAGTCTTAGCCTGGACTCTCACGGGCCTTTAATCAGTCTACACTACCTATTTACCTTGTGTGTGTACGTGTCTCTGTGTGTGTGTGTGTGTGTGTGTGTGTGTGTGGAAGGGGGGTTGGATGGGGAGGGAAGAGGGACAAAAAGATGAATGAATGGGGGTTATTATGAGGGAGGTGGGGAGCGGCGAGCACTGGTCCTCCCTGTCTGTATGTGTGTGTGTGTGGACGCGTAGATACTGTGAGGCAGCCAAAGACTGAGGGGGGGAGACGAGACGCAGAGAGACGAGACGGGAGAACAAATCTATCAAAATGTGACTTTGGCTCAACGATGACACGCGGCTGCATCGCTATTTCTTTTTCTTCTTCTGCTTTTATTTTTTTGTTTATTTGCAACAATGGTGACAGATGTCTGTTAAGTTAAGATGAGAAAGGAGCAGAAGTTTATTCAGATGGTTGTTTATTTGTACGTTAGGGGCGGGGGGGGGGGGGGGGGAGGTCTAACACTTTGCCCTTTAGTCATCGGTGATAGAGGAAAAAAAACGGTTTTGTTTTTATGTTTTTATTTTAATAATGATTAAAAGAAATACAAACTCTTTTTTGTTTTTTGTTTTTTTAACCGTTTGGTTGTGAGATGAGCCCAGTATAATGCATGATTTCTTCCCGAGCGAGGAAGAGGGCGCAGACACTCTCGCTATTTAAGAGATGATGATGATGATGATGATTTAAAAAAAAAAAAAATATTAAGAAGTAATGTCTGGGAGGGAAAAAAAGAAAATAGATAAAAAAAACAAATGAAGTACTGTAAACTGAAAAGATACAGCGAGCAAGAAAACAACAAAAACATCCTGTCATTATTTGCTGAGTATGGTAATTTGTCTCAATGGGAATGGTGTATACAGCAAGGCCTTATGTGATCTGTATCATAGTTAATAAAGCGAATCTTGTTAAACTTCTGGCTCCTTGTCTCTTTGTTACACGCCAAAGAAATCTGACTGACAAAGTGTGGAATTCTGCTCTGAATCTCAACGAAGAATCTCTAAAATCCAAGGTTGTGCAACATTATTAACAGATTGACACGTTTATTTACACATCAGAGTAACGACGGAGCCTTCAGGTGTGACGCTGTGTGTGTCAAAGCCACAACCTCGCCCATTAAAGCTCATTAAACTCCTTAGATTGATTTTAAAAAACTGTGGAAAGCAACTTAATGACTTATAAAAATGACTAAAAGATAAACAAGATCATTTGTTGTTAGTGAGGAACAGAGGTGATGACAGCTTCTCTTCTCTTGATCCAGTTAGTGAGTCAGATTGATTGAAGGGAATCATCTCATGTTCTATCTAACTGTGGAGTAAAGATTCATAAACAGTCATAAACACTCACGTCTGTGTAGCTGAAGAGGCTGTTTTTAAGGCCTTGTTGACTGTGTCAGGTCAGATCTTGCTGCGTCGGGGTTAAATTGTGTTTGTCAGGCCTTCGAGGTTTCACACACCCGTCTCAGCTGAATATTGGGCCCACAGGGCTAGATGAGGTAAATCCTGGAGCAGTTGTCGCATAAAGACAGAAAGAGCAAAAACAGCACAGTTACGAAAGAATACATGACTTATTCTGAAAGAGAACAAAAATCCCTACGTATGTGTATGTCTGTATTTTGTGTGAAGTGTCAAATTTGTGGAAGTTATAAGGAGTTGAACACGCTTTTATCGTTATCACTCATGAGCTACGACATTATTTTTCACCACCTGTACAGCCCACCTGCACTCGTGTCACGACTGTCACCAGCTCAAGTCCGTCTCCTTCTGCTTCTAGTCCACATAGCTGGAAACAATCACAGCAATGACTGTCTGTTTCCAACTCTAACACACACACACACATTACCACTGCATCACTACTGCCCTCCAGTGTTCTTTAGGTGACACTGAAATGTTTTGACTAAATACACAGAGTGATTTTATCCAGAGCCTGAGGACCTAGAGGGCAGAACAATAGAACAGAAGAGAATCAAATACAACAGGAAAACTCCCAGCAAACAGAATTAAAAGGTCCAGCCCATCGCAATAAATATTTATAAGTATCTAAAATTCACCTTATTTAATGAAGAACTGAAAAACACTTAATGTAGTGAGTGAATAAGAGAAAATAGCGTGGAAAAATGACACTAGTTTATAAATAAATGTTAGAAAGCTACAGTAATGCCGTGAGTGAGCTGTGATTGTCAGATCCCTCCATGATTCACACTCTGGGTTTGCACACGCGACAAGTGGACGCAGGCTGACGAGATTTTAAATATAAAAAACTGAATATCTTAGTAGTAGTAAAATGAACTCAGGTATCCAAAGTAAAAATACTAATTCCACTCTGTAAAACCGGGACCATTAAACATCCTACATTCACAGTTCTGTATTAAAAAGAAGTTTGCATCTACACAAACATTTTTGCAGTAAAATCTTAAGTACTTGATGTGTGTGATATCAGGCTGATAATGTTTTTCCATGTTAAAATGTGCATTTTTTTTAGGATCTGTGGGAGGTTTAAATTCTCCAATCCAACTTTTGGTCCTTAACATTAAGTAGCAAATGCTCTGTTTTTATCTGACAAAAATATTGAACGTCCTTGTCTCGCACTCGGTTTAAAGTTCATTTAAATCTGTGAAAGGACAAATAAGATTCATGGCAAACTGATATGAGAATCAGCTTTCTGTCTTTGTGCCACCGTGTCTCTGCTCGCTGCTGAGGGGCAGCGACGGCGTGGGTAGAGGGAGGGGGGCCGGGAGGTCACGGGGGCCCGCGGGGTCCCTGGCGGTCCCTGTGAGGGCGGCCTGAGAAGGTGATGTAAGGGCTCCGGTCCCTATGAAGGCCTCGCTGCCATTTCGTGGTGCCCTCATCTGACCTTTTCATTGAGTCAAACCAAAGGAAATCCATGTCCATGACCTTTGTGGAGCTTCTCTCCATCCTGGCGTCGGAAAAAAGCGGCGCTGATTGGGGCTGAAAAGGGCAGGCTGGCGAGCACACAGGACGCACGACCCTTGAACTCTGGCCTTTAGTAAGTGTCGTCAGGGATTTGATTGGAAGTCAAGTATGGGCAGTGTCAACATCGCTCCAGTGACGGGACCAAGAAGCCAAATGACTCACAGGAAGTTCACTGAGCTGTAATTGGTTATCAGTTATTTGATTGGATTCATTTGAAATGCCGATTTTGGTTTTCCAGATGATGATGTATCTATACATAACAGATAAACAGAGTTAATGCATCTCATTAGGCGGTAAAAGGGTTCACTCTGGTGTGATGCAGATTGAGAAGAGAGTCTAAGCATGAGAGTGTTTGGGATGTGACCAAGTAACATACCGGTGTTTCTGAGAAGCTGAGAAAATGGAGTTTAGTGTTGACTGGAAGCTGTAATATCACCTGGAATGCACGTTGTCAGCGTTTGAATGCTTTCACCGTAGATCAAAACATTCAGACTTCACATCCTTTCATTTTTCCTATTAAGTTTTCATTGATTTTCTAGAGAGGATGGCAAAACGATTTTGCCACAGACATGGCAGGCCTTTGCGTGTGGCATTCAAACTCAGAGCTGAATCTGAGTGAGCATGTCTGGAATCCTGATATGAGTCAGAAACAGATTCCCATCATTCTGATCACCTTTAAATCTATACAACAGAAACTCGTGGGACGCTGCAACCATCCTCTCACCTCCTGATTCAAGAGATGTGATTTGCACTGGAATTCTTGCTCGGTTACATCAGTCAAACAAAACGAAAAGAAAAAAGAAAGAAAGGAAGAAAGAAAGAAAGGAAGAACTTTGTACTTCATTCATCACTTTCATTCTACATCATCTAAAGTTAAGACTGAACTGTCACATGCATTCTTTAACATCTTCAACTTCGAGGTAGAAGCATAAAGGAAATGTGACGTGATTTGAGCAAAGACAGAATGTAATATTAAGTAGAACAGACTGG
This sequence comes from Genypterus blacodes, assembly GCF_046128005.1. Lineage (NCBI taxonomy): Eukaryota > Metazoa > Chordata > Actinopteri > Ophidiiformes > Ophidiidae > Genypterus > Genypterus blacodes. Next base: position 9,873,759 of record NW_027466817.1, read on the forward strand.
AATACAATTTTAATTCACATTATGGATATGGATTGCTGGGTGTGATGCAGCAAATGCATAAATTGATCACACTGCAGGGACTGATGAATATAAACAAGTGAGTCCAGTGATATAATGACGTAAATGAGTACAGAGATTAATCAAAATAACAACACAATATAGAACAGTGCAAGATAGAATCTGTGTATTTTATTGTTTTTCATTCTTTTCTATTTGTCATTGAATTCATACCCTCTATTATACCTTATCAAATTCAATTTTTTATATTAATTTCGTTTTTATTACTATTAAGGTTTTATCATTCGTTTATTTATTATTCATGTTTTCCCCACATAATTTCATTCACTTGTATTTATGTCTGTTTTGGCCTCCTGCAGCCGGGTTCTGCACGTACACAGTTGCGCCACTAGGGGGCTCACTCGCCTCACGCTCCCCGTAACAGCAGCGTTGCTGTGCGGCGCGTGGAGGCGATCACACATCCCGGGGCCTGATAATCGATCGGGTCAAGACGCGGATGTCAAGCAGCGAAACGATGCGTAATCCCGCCGGGTTGCATCTGCGGGAGGTTCCAACCGGAGCCGAGCCGCGGAGAAGGTTCGAGAAGGTTCGGGCTTCACTCGTAAGATCACACGCAGGAGAGAAGACAGAAGTAGAAGAAGAAGAAGAAGAAGTTCATTTGGAGTCATTGTTGCGCGCTGCTTTTGGTTGTGAAGACGTGACGCGCCTGTTTAGAGCAGAAAGTTGTGAGGATGAGAGGAGGAAGAGGACAGAGGAGGAAACAGGCGCTCTTATGATGAGTCCAGGCACGTAGCTCCGCTCAACCGTGGCTCTCTGGCTCCGAGCGCACAGCTGCGGCGGCTATTGAATTCAGATTCTCTCTCTCTCTCTCTCTCTCTCTCTCTCTCTCTCTCTCTCTCTCTCTCTCTCTCTCTCTCTCTCTCTCTCTCTCTCTCTCTCTCTCTCTCTCTCTCTCTCCCTCCTTCCCTCCCCCCTCTCTCTACAGGTGGAAACGCTCCTATCGATACGGACTGTCCGAGCCTGACTGCGGCCCGATCCGTCTCATTGATGATTTTCGGGGCCCCCTGCCCTCCTCTCCTCCCCTAGGAGCCCATTGATTGTCTGGGTCACTGTGGTATTTCCATATTGATACCTCGATTGATGACGCCGCTGCAGGAACAACAAGTATCGAGCAGCTGAACTGATACGTTTCAAAGCGTTCGCTGGATTTATTTATGCATAATGGAGATAATGAGGCTCAGTAGCTCATTTCATCTGCAAACATGTTCTGTAAAAGACCATAAAGCAGTGAGAAAGCAAAATAATATAAACAAATACTACTTCTGCTACACTACAAGTACTACTAATAGGTGTGTAGATGTTTAAAACGATTAGTCTAGGCCGGTTTGTCTTTCTTTTCTTCAGTTACTGCATTCAAAGTCCTTCAAAGTAAAAGTTCAGGCAGTGTTCAGCAGCCTTAGAAACGCGTAAATGTAAAATGTACCCAGGGATCAAAGTAAAAGTACTCACACTACATAGAGGCCTTGATCCAAATCCCTCAAGTATTTAACTCTTAGCAGCACAATGTACTAATGGATCCAAAGTAAAAGTACTAATACCACAAAGGTCAAATCCTCTATTAAAATTCTTGAGTTGGCCCTCGTTCTACCTTAAGTGTGAGAATATCAGTAGTGAAATGTACTTGTAAGTCCAAAGTCAAAGTACTAATTCCACTGTTGGAAAATTCTCAGTTAGAACTAAAACTCCAATAGTCAGTAAACATGTAAAGGATCAACACCGTGCGTATTTGAAAGTAAAGTACTTTGCTACTCAATGGAGAAGTACAAGTGAAAATGTCTTCCATTCAAGATCCCACAAAGTAAATCACAACAGTAAAATACGCTGTGTTGTGTATGTAGACAGGGATCCAAAGTAAAAGTACTTTATGGAACAAATAAATTCCAGCATGAAAATCCCAAAAGTTTTCAAGTATTGGCAGCGGATATACAACCAAAGTCAAATCAAATCAAGTTAATAATGATGAAGATGATGAATGTGTCGATTTGAGTTTGTTATCAGCACAGAACATCCCGATTGACCCTGTCAATCATCTGGAAACATTTTTTACTTCCAGGCAAAGTTTGAACCATTTTCGTGTGGTGTGTGTTTGCAAGATAACTCAAAACATTATCGACACATTTTGATTAAATTTTGCAGAGAGGTGGATTGTGGGCCAATGAACATAGTAGTAGATTTTGAGGCAGTAGATTAAAGTTATTACATTTTTTAACATTGTTTTTAAGGTAGTAGACAACCATTAAGACTGTTTGTCCTGTTGTAACGGAGAGACTAAGGAGGGCACAGCCAGGATTCAAACCAAAACACTAACTACCTTGTGAAAGAAAGAGGTCGTTTAAGTTAATACGGAAAGGTTTTCAAGGTCAAGGATTCGGATTATAAAAGTCAAATGTACAAGGAAATACAGGTTTGTGGTTTTATGGCAACTTGGAGAGAAATGTTTGGCCTCGGTGGAGGTTTCTTTCTTCTACATGTTTCCTTGGCGTGTCTCTAAAAGCTTTCCCTGCTTTTCTTTGTTGGGTCAAATGCACACAATGCATAATGCAAAACAGCTCCACAGAGGAGTCGGAGTTGTGAACCCAATTTTGCGCACAGCCTAATTTAAAGGACGCGGAGACGGGAGCAGGATTCCGTGGGACCTGATCTGCTTGTTGCGGAGATTACATCCAAGGCAGAGGGCATTGTGGGAATGATGGTCGGCAAGAGAAAAAATAAAGTGCTGAGCAGACGTGATCCCACTTTACGCTTTTAAGGTCAGCGGTTGAAATGGGTGATCGGCCTGCCGGTCCCTCTGACATGAATCTGGGGCCCAAATGTATATCTGCTGATTACATCTCCTGAAGTGGAAAAAATGCAAATAATAAATGTATGAGCAACGTGCTTGTTTTTTTGCTTGATTAATTATGCCGTTTAATTCCAGATCTACCACGCCGCTCCACCGTATAATTTCCCAGTGGTCTTGGCTGTTTCTTCTCTTGTATGCGCTCTCCTTTTTTTTCCTCGTTGCAAAATGAATCATGGATCCAACCATCTGCACCCAGGGGAGAGCGGCGAGCTGGCGAAGGGGCTGACCAATCATGAGCATCAGAAGCAGACACGCAGACGGAGGAGGGAGCCTTTTGTTGTGCACCGCACTCGTCCAGCTAGAGGACGATTGCGATTTGGCCCGAGGAAAATTGAACGATGGAGCGTAAGCAGACGACATGACTTCATCTGTTTTTGTTAATCTGCTTTCCTTCTCTTGTTTGTCACGCCCTCTCCCCCCTTCTTGTTCGTCTGATTCGTCATATGAAACTGGCCAGTTTGTGACATCAGCGTTGACAGTGCATTTTTTTATGCTATGCAACTACAAAGATTCCCTGAATACATCTAACAACAATAGAACACAACATGGTGGAGATTCCTAAATGTGTGCCCGTTACATGATGGAAATTTAAACATTATCGCAATATTATGTAAAGATTAAAATATTGCGTTGGGTCTCGTTTCCTTTCCCATTATCCTATATGTCTGAGTGGGTGGCAGCTGCAGCTTCAGTGTCATCCATGATGTCAGCTGGGACTCAAACCGCTGATCTATTCCCAGCCTAGCCGACCCTCCCTCAGCCTCCTGACAGTTCCGGGTTAGGCCCCCCCCCCCAGGCTTTCCTCTGCAGCGCTCCCAGGGGCCCCGCTGAGAATACCGCTCAGATCCAGGCCTCTGAGCCCCCCAAAGCCGGCCCTAATCCTCCACATCGATCGCCCTGAGAATTTCCTCCCCAGCACAGCAGGCTCCACTCACCGACCCCGCGCAGCCTCCACTGCTCGTGTAGGAAGGAAACGCGTCCAGGCTTATAACCTGTGTGTGTGTGTGTGTGTTCACCAGTTGGTTGTAGATTAAAGTGCACTTCTGGGCAATAACCTGTTAAATTTCATCACTTAGAGACAGACTGTTTGGCCTTGTTGTAGGTATGAACTTTAATGAGCGTCCCCTCCAGTTCCATTACGGAAAGCTCTATGTTTCATATTGCATGGTGTGGATAATCCGCATCACGTTGCTCGTTATTTATAATGCAAAAATGTGGCAATGTTACGCTTCACCGTCCGCAAGTCAAGCGAACAAGCACAGGCGTCATTCTGAGTAGTTCAGGTGGGCGTTCTTTTATACCTGTGGGGACGATTAGGTGTCCACTGGGAGGGAGGAACTTTGTCCTGCGTGGCAATTTCTTTTGTGGTTTTTAGATGGATTATATACAGTAAATGTTTGTATATACAGACTTTTGACGTTGGCAAAGGTTACTTGCATAATCTCGTCTGTTACTAGCCTTAATCAGAGTGTAGTTGAAGTTTCACCGTGTACGTGAGCATGTTTCAAACCGAGCTACAGCATCTATAGAAAGTTTTGTCGTATGTTCCGTATCTCAGTGCAGTATAATATTTTGGACTCATCTCATAGTAAGGATGGGTCACATTTCCATCTATCATGCTGACGAAGACAGAGTGGAGGAAGGTGGTGGATGCTGTGCGACTTCGCCGGAAGATGAGAAAGCATCATTACGCGATTCCTTCGGGGGAAAAGCTCCCAACCCACAGTCTATCCCACGTAACACACTCGTTCATAATTTATTTACACGGTGAGCTTCTCTGGACGCTGCTGTGTGTGTTTTACTGCGAGTGGTGAGGTTTCAGAGGTGTTTTCCGCTCTCTCTCACTGAGAACAAAACCAGCAGAGTAATGCATTTAGAGCAAAAATCTGAGTCTTGCAAAATCACTTTTAGTTTATCCTGGTTTTGAATGGAAGTATCAGGAACGTTGGTTGCTCTGTCGAGTGTCTCCGTGCAGATTGTGATGTATGGATACAGTTTCACTGTTTGGAAAAACGCAGCAGTATGGCTAACCAGGATAAGCAAGTAGATGGAGAGAGTGAAAGTGCCTTCTGGAAGTCTGGGCTGTTGACTTCTGAAGGCACGTAAACATGGATGCATTCAGTACATTCTTTCGAAAAATTAGTGCAAAGGGATTTCTGAGTTAGCAAGCCTCACCTGGGGGCGGAGCCTCAGCAGCCACGTGGGCATCAAACCTATATCGTACCAGCTGAGACATCTGTTCTGATGTTGTGATGCCATAAGAACTAATAACACCGTAACACCAGGCAACAATCAGGGAATTTAGTCAATAAAAACTGAACAAAAATGTTCAACCTGAGTCACAATATCATGATTTTTGCAAATTAAAAACATTGATTGTAAAAATCCTTATGTTTTGCATTGTGAATTTAGATTAGGAAGGAATGTATAGATTTCAAACACGAAAAAGTACACATCAGTTTTTTCTAAATCAAGCCTTTCTTCATAAAGTTAGAGCCATGGACCTTTCAACATTTCTTCCACCAGGGCGGTGAGGCTGAGCTCAGCCTGAAATGAAGCTAGCCATCGTGAAGCCTGAAGGCTGGAAAAGTGACAAAACTGGACCTATTAACCTGATAGACATCTGGCTGCGGAGGTAAAGTATTCAAATAACACTGTTAAATGCTGCCCCTTGTGGCGGTGCTGTTTTACTCAGTAGTTATACACTTCTAACAAACCAAAAACATGAATCACAAACATCTACAAAATGCTATGACTTACAAAATAATGGTGACGAGGTTTGTATGTAATTTTCTGTAAAGTCATTACATTGAGTCAACTTGCCAGCGCATCACTTTGTCTGCTGGCATTGCAGAGGGCCTGAAAGGTTTAAACTTTGATTTGTCACTCGATAATTTGTCAAGAGCAGATTCATTTTTTTTACCTGTCGCCCGAGTGCACCTTCACACACACACAGAGAAACACACACACACACACTCTCCTCTCCCTCCTTCAGTGTGATGCTCTCTCCTCTCTTACACTGCCCTTTCCTTGCGCCTGCTTCTTCCACTCGTTCTCCTCTCTCCATCTTCCTCCTCTCTCTCTCTCTCTCTCTCTCTCTTTCTCCCCCCCCCCGTTTTACCCTTGCTCTCTTTCTCCCTCCCTCCCTCCCTCCCTCTCTCCCTCTTTCTCTTTATTAATTTATTGGGTTGTTATTCTCCTTGCCTGGCTCTGCTAATGAAGGCAGGATGCAGATGAGGGCGAAGGTCGTCTCCGTAGCGATCGACCCCGCCGCCCCGCAGCATGGCACTCTGACTGGCACAGGTCAGTGGCAGCTGTCAATCAAATGTGCACGCTTACACACATGCCCATGCAAACACGCACGCACGCACACACACACACACACACGCATTATCACTGGAATACATTTATATACACAGCTGTGCCATACATATCAGTGTGCACACAAGTAAACACAGATATGTATGGCAACAACACAAACTGATCCACTGCACTGAACACTGAGTCCAACAGGGCAGATCCCCAACACACACACACACACACACACACACACACACTGTTCTCAACACACACCTTTTCACTCGGCACCATTGTATACAGTGTGCATTAGTGTGTGTGTGTGTGTGTGTGTGAGGTCAGCAAGCGTCTCACCCCTGCTCTGTTGTTGATTGGCCCCTACATGGTGAAGCCCCTCCCATCACCTCTGCACCTGTAGTGTTTCCAACCTCTGCTCTTCATCACAGCAAGATGAAGACGCGCGTGTGTGTGTTTGTAGGTGTACTCCACTTTCAAGCATGGCGTGTACATACTGGTAGGTTATCAAGCTACAAGCTACTGATGATTTCAAGTTTCTGATTTCTAGTTGGTGGTTGAGCTGTATGAAATATCTAAATAGAAAGGATCACAAGTGTGTGTGTGAAGCATCAGTCAATGGAATTTCTTATGTATTTAAAAGAAAATGTTAATGTTGATAAAGTAGTTAAATCCACCACAAGCTCCAGAGGAAAAGAAGGTTTTATGTGTTTCCATTACATGTTTCACTTCGTAACTTCGATGGAATTCCCTCTGCCACACCGTTCCTGGTATAACGCAACAGAAAGTTACCGCAAAAGCTACATCCACGAGGTAGTTCAGTTAGCAATTTAACAACTTGTAACACCAATGCAGCCTGTTCATGATTATTGTTTTGGGTTTATTTTTGTGTCAAGCATTTTCATAAGTATGTCAGCCTACATGCGAGCGTCTGTGAATGCACACGCGCGCACACACACACACGCACACGCGCACACACACACACACACACACACACACACACACACACACACACATCTCTATTAGCAGTATGGTAGTGTTAACAGTGTTATGCCATGCGTGAACCTCCCCACCTTTGCCTCATATCTATGCAAAGCTGAGGTCCTGTCAATCAGTCACCTTGGTGACACAGAGCCCCACCTCCCCAATTAGAGCTGACAGGGCAGGATTAGGAGGGGGGCGGGCCCCCGCCGACCTGCCTACGTGTCAATCACGCGCCGGGCATCCGCACGCCTGTTTACTGTCAGATCCCATCTCCGTCTGTCAGGCAGCGCGGCAACCGTCGCCGGGGGAGGAGAGGAGGAGGCCGGGGGAGGAGAGGGGGGAGGAGAAGATCTGATCGGAATTAACGATGCTTCTCCCCGCAGACCGGCCGCGCTTTTAATTCATGAAAGGGATGAGAGGAAAGTGGGAAGAGAGAGGGAGTGATGGAGGGAGGAGAGCATTTAAAACCCAGAGCAGCGCCTCCTTTAGAACTTTTCAGAGTGATGTTTCTTCTCTCACTGACAATCACTTTTCTCTTCCCGCTAACTCTCTGTCTCTCTCTCTCTCTCTCTCTCTCTCTCTCTCTCGCCCTCGCTCTTTAGCTTGCTCGCTCTCTGAGGTGCGTTTCTGCCGCTGTAGAGCTGCAGAGATTTATCAGCCGCCGCCCTCTCGCTCTGAAGTTGTTATTTGACCCTGGTTTGTTAAAGTCGTACAGATTCGTGTTGGTATTTCGGCGACTTCGAGAGTTAAGGCCAATTTATTTAGTTTGCACGTGCACGTGCAAATTTGTGTCTCCTGTTTAGCAACGCGTCTGGGGATGAAGGTCCTGCCTGCACACCTATGTGAATACATAATGCTGTTTCGCTTCGAGTTTGCTTGCTTGTGTTCAGGGTTCACATAATGCTAATGTGTGTGTGAGTGTGTGTGTTTCTGGCTCAGTGGTCCCTGGGGTGTGTGTGCGTTTGTGCTTTTTGGGGTCTCTGGTGAAGGCCTCGCTGTGACCCCGGTGCCCCCACTCTAATCCCTCAGCAAATGAGGGCTGTGTGGGGCTTTGGGGGGTCCGGGCAAGGCCACAGATTCAGGATTATAGGACGGCAGAGTGAAGGTCTCAGGGTGATGAAGAGGAGGGAAACACGAGGGCAATTGTTAGCGTGATGTCACTCTGTCTTACTTGTGCTGTTGTTGTTGGGTTTTGTCTGTATGATGTTGTCTGTTTGTGAGGACGGTGTGAGCCTCCTAGAGACGTTTGGCCTCCTAAAGACGTTTGGCCTCCTAAAGACGCCCCACATTGGTAACTTACAAGCGGCGCACGATCAAACTGAAAGCGAAGTGAAGCTTAGTTAATGAGTCCCCACATTTCACGTCGAAAACAACGAATATGCACAGAAAAAAAGGCCGCCTGGACATCGTTTGTCTCAATAATGGTCTGTCCTCGTGCAGCACTCTGTTTCACACCAGAGTCTTTCTATAATCACGAATCACAGACGCTGTTTCTTAACGTCACAACCATGCTGAAACTTTTGTTTTTATTTTCTACATTTATAGAATGACGGTGTGTAGCCAAAGACGCCCCGGAGAGATCGAGACGCATAAATAAAAGAATAAACGTCATTTTATTTTGAAAGGACGTTGCTGCTGACAGGTATGCGTGTTCAGTGTCATCTCGACTGATGGGTGTGTGTTCTCGGTATTTGTTGTTACCAGGCGTATGCAGGCTGAACATATTTGTGTGTGTGTGTGTGTGTCAGGTGTCTGTTGAACGACCTCGCTGCAGGGAACGAGCTATCAGGCTGAGAGGGTGGCTATCATGTTAATTACTTTACACACACCCTGCCAGCCAAGCGTGCAACTGAATGCTGAGCTCCCCCTCTCTCTCTCACACACACACACAAAAAACTCAAAGGCATCCACCTACAGTATGTACACACACACACACACACGCACACACCATAAGATCTGAATGATGTGATCACGCACGCTCACACGCTCTCGCTCACACACACACACACACACGTCCGCCTTTCATATTGTCTCTTCCCTTCTCTTGCTATTTGAAGGCCTTGGACATCAATTCCCCCTTTTGCTTTCAAGAAAGATTGTTTTATATTCTAATCAATTCAACTCCGTCCTGTGAAATTAATTGACATTCATCCGATGATTCTAAATTCCTGGGGGTCCGTCCTTTTGTTTCTGCCTGTCAGCGAGCTGCGAGCGAGATGGGGCTAACTGTTTTGTCATGTGGCACTTCGGGGTAAGCCCGCTCAGAGCGCCCGGCCCGGGGTCAGCGTAACCTCGCCGCCATCCACTCCTCGCCACTCGTGAAGGGAGACGGAACAATACAGATTGGCCATCGGTAACTCCGGGTGGCGGAGCTCATTCATTTGCGGCAGCCTTCGTGGGTCTCCTCGGGAGGGGCTCTTTTGTTTTCGCGGCCCGACGTGCTCGGGCCGGCGGGGGGAGAGCGAGGAGCGGAGCGGGGGATTGGCCACAGCAGCACGGCGCCGTTAGCTAAATGATCCTGGCACGCGGAGGGATTGCTTTGGGAAGTTGTCATCCATCATGATTTTTAGAATGACTCAAAGCAGCACTCTGCGATCGGGGTTATGGTCCTGGAGGCGTGATTGATGTGACGTGGATGTGTGTGGAGGAGGGAGAGAAAAAGAGGCTCTGTTTGAATGTGTGTGTGTGTGTGTGAACCAAAATTAAGTAAAGATGAGTAAGTCCCCCTGTTCATTATCTCCACTGCTATATTGACCTCGAATAGACCTGTAAGTATTGTTGACTTTGTCGCGCTAATGCAGATACCACATCCCACCAGTGCTGGAACCAAATTGCAAGCGTTTCCAACCAAAGATTGAAGATTGTTGTTATCGCTGTTTACATGAACCACCAGTAGGAGTCACTGGTGCAGCTGTAGATTTGTTTGCCTGCTGTACCGCTACTCAGCTCTCATCTGTGGTTAATTATGATCAATGCAAACCTGAGTGGCCTTATGATGAAGCTCTGGCAGAACTGGATCACCATAGTCTTGAATCCTATTAAACATTGTTGCACAAAATGGGTTTAGGAATACGACCCTAAATCATTTAATCAGTCGCAAGTCGTTTCTGCCTTTGATTCTCGCCCAAGTCTGACTGACGGATTTTCCATTGGCCCAATGCATTTCTATGTAATTCAACAGAGACCAAAAAGGTTTTTCTAAATTCATTTTGGGCCACCTTTGCCTCAAAAGAGATGATTCAGATGGTGTTGAAATGTATCGTAACAGTGAGGTCATGTAGGGAATTCCAGCCTGGAATTTTCCCCAAGGTCGTCGAAGAAGAGTCGGCGTCAATTTGAGCGACAGTAAAATCGCAAGCTACCTCCCGCCCCCATGTAAATTAATTTACTGTCCTCACTCTCTCTCTCTCTCTCTATCGCTTCCTCTCTACACGTTGGAGTTGCTCCTAAGTTAATACTTCAATTAGCGTGATCCCTATATGCACGAGGAGATCATGGAGAGGGCCCCGGACCAATCGATGTCCAATTAGCCGCGCTCCGTAGGGGTGAGTCCAGAGAGGCCGTGGCCATTTTAGAGAACAGGAGGTCAGGACGGGGTGGAGTCAGAGGAGCGGCAGGCTAAAGGAAGGACAAGAGGGGGAGGGCGTGAAGGAAGAAAGAAATGAAGGCAAAAGAGAGAGGGGGGGTTAGGGGGGGGGCAAGTGGGGAAAGGAGGAATGCAGATGGGCGGAGCTGAGGTGAGGGGGGAGCGGCGGGGGTCTGAGGAGGTGGGGCGGGGTTGTTAGATGCTCAATCAAGCCGTGTGAGGACAGTGTAATTAATCCATTGAAGATGTCTGATTGCAGATGACTTTGGGAATACCAGAGTGGTGGCCGGGCCTCAGGGAGGAGGAGGGGGGGGCAGCAACAAGATGGATGCAGGGATGCAAGGAGAGGGAAATCAGAAGGGCAAACACAGAGCGAGAGAGAGGGGGGGTGGGGGAGAGAGAGGGAGAGAGATTAATGGAGACAAGAGATACAGTAGCTTTTAAATGAGAAGGATGAGTTTTATTGACAATGGAGAGTGGGAAAAAGAAAAGGACAGAATGAAAGAGAGGAGCAAAGAAAGAAGGATAGAAAGGAAGAAAGGCAGAAGGAAAAGAAAAGAGAGAAAGAAGGACAGAAAGAAGATGAGAGGAAGGCTGTTGTCAAGCATGTATACAATCATTCACTAGTGTAGCAGCACGCCGTCGCCCTTTAGCATAGATGTGTCATCTCTTGGGTGAGCTCAGCAGACTGACAGGCTCAAGCTACATAAATAAATGATATTGACATTATTTAAATAACAACAATGATGTCATCCAATAAACAGTTACAACAATGATGTCATCAAAACACTCCCGCGCCCGTGTTGAAGCCTCGTGGCAATTCTCATTCCCAACGTGTCTGATAGCGATCACGCATCCTCTGGTTTCTGTACAGCAGTGTGGGAAATAACCGACAGAGTGTGATGTCATATCTGTGACGAATGAACTCACAAACTTGCAGATCAACGTGAATGAATCACAGATAAAACACAGCGGAAGAATTTTCTCGCTCAAATCATGAGCTGAGAATGTAAATTTGCCTCTTGCCTGAGAAACTTAGACCATTACATCATGGAAGATAACAACAAACAAATGAAAGTGCTTCACTAAAACAAAACCTGTGCCAACAAAAACTGCCACTGAAAAGTGAGCAGCGAGCAAGCGAACCAGGCGACCACAGGTTGAACCACACGGCAAAGATCTGCAGCAGCTTCTCTACTGGTCAAGATGTCAAGTTTATATTTGTATTTCGCAAACAAAGACAGAGAAGATGATTGGCTGTCTTCCACACACTCTGTGACTCCGACAATGGAGATGAAGAGAATCCAGAAACAGGAAATGCACGTCTGGAAACAAGTTCTGCTAAAACTCACGGCAGACATACAGTATGAGTGTGTGTGTGTGTGTGTGTGTGTGTCCTGCTCTAATGCTAATATGCTTTTAAGGCTCTATTAGCTGGCAGAGTTTGTCTTTCGTTTAATGGACTATTAATTTGTTTGAATGCTTTTTGTCTTAGTGCCTTTAGCGCAGAGTCAGTCCGGCTTCAGTTCGGCACACAAGTTACTTCCTCTGAGCTCAGCTTCTGTAATCTAATTAAATTTGATAAAGCAGAGTAATCGTCTGAGTATTATGGCAAGTACTCATCAAGACTGATAGTGATTTTGTTCTTTAGTGATTGAATGTTTCCATTAGTGGTTTTTGGATTCATTTGAATTCACTTTGTGGCAGAAAATAGCCCATCACACTCTTTGTCTGAGATAAAATAAGGTCATTAAACTCTGCTGGCATTTGCAGAAAACCTAAGGTAGAACGTTCATCCTTAATTTGATTTATTCACTTTCTCTGCCAAGTAGAGTATGTTTCCACCCACGTCTGTTGGTTTATTTGTTTGTTTGCAATATTACTCAAAAAGTTAAACTAAGAACTACTTAAACTAGATCCGTCTGCCAGCTTCCCACATACAGAGGCTGCCAATCCTGCCTGTAGGAATACTGGACCAAGCCAGAGGTGGTGCCAACGGGAACCTTTACCCCTTGTGGTGGTGTTGTGTTTTGGCAGAAAAAACACACTTTCCCTAAAAATGTCCGCCGGCAGTAAAATATAGACAGGCAAGATATTACTGGGAATCAACAATCAATAATGGCTAAACTGTCCTATATGGAGCTCTGTAGCTGTTGAAGATACATTCAAACGATGATGGTGGTAGTTGCATGTTTGTAGCCCTGCTCTGATCACTGGATACAGAGCCTGCTGATCCTGATCCAATGGTAGTGAGTGTTTTGGTTTGGAGCCTGGCTCTACCGTTCTTAGTCTCTACTATCTATTCAATTAATCTTTATTTATACAGTGCCAAATACCAGCAAACGTTATCACAAGGCCCCTTACATACAGAGCATTTAAAGACACCCTATGAGCAAGCACTTTGGTGACAGTGGCAAGAAAAAACTCCCCTTTAACCGGAAGAAACCTCAGGCCGAACTGGACTCTTGGTGGGCGGCTATCTAGTCTAGTGGTAACTTAGTGTTAACACAGGACAAGCAGTCTGAATGGTTGTCTGTGACCTTAAAATAATCTTTCGGAAAAATCAGTAACTTTAATATATCGAGAACCTTTCCACCTCTCCGTATCATGTAATAATAATCTGTCGATAACCTTTTGAGATGTTCTGCTAACACAAACTGACGTGAGAACACAACCTCTGCGGTGGTTACAGCTTAAAGTTTCGGCGTGATGCAGGCATGACATTTAATAATTCATGTAAAATATAACCTTTTATAGGTGCAGTTTACACCTGAAAATGAACATGATGCTATTTATTGATTGTTTTTAAAGTGACTGGACGCAGTGAATGGTCAGGCATTGTGTTTGCCGCCGCTCTTGATTGACACCGGACGATCCTGACCTGCACGAGCGTATTAACGCTCCTCTGACTCAGCTTTAGCGTTTGCATTTATCACGGTCGCTCTGTGCAAAAGTGTCAAACTCACATTAACGCTCACATTTTGCCCATAGCATAACATTTACCATTTTAATGGATTCACCTAATGAGGTGATTATAACAGGGAATCATCAGGTCCATATAACCTCTGAGGAAGTGTGTGTGAGCCGTGTGTGTGACGTGTATGAGGAGAAGGTGTATGAGGGTGTATTAGTTGGGTGTGTGTGTGTGTGTTTATCTTATATCTGCTCCATGAGAAAAATGTTTCTATGGTTGTTATCATTATCATGAAACGTGAGAATACAACATTATTCAAAAGCTTTCGGTGTAAAAAAAGCTAAAAACAAAAACTAACAAACTCCAAAAGTAACAAGATAAAAATGGGTGAAAATGAAAATCTGCTGTTCTTACTTTTTAATCTAAAGTCAATGTAGCAGCCGTTCTTGTCTGTAAACAGACTAATCCATCCATCTGTAGCGTCATTTTGCTACATTAAATAATCTGTATGGCTGCTTCCTAGCGAGCGCGCGGCGTCCTGAATGTAATGAAGCTATAGAGCAAAAGGCGGCGAAAGAGAAATTAGCAGTGCAGAGGATAAACGGAAAATGACAGTTTGAGATGGAGTGACGGGGACATGAGAGAGGACGGAGGAGGAGGAGGTGGTGGTTGGGGGGGTTGGAATGTCCGAAAGCGGAGGAAAAAACAAAACAATGACAGACGGTGGCGAAGTGGACGGAGGGACACAGCGGAGCGAGAGAGAGAGGGAGACAGGCAGAGACAGACAGGACGAGAGATAGACGGTGACAGACGGAGAGATAGACGAGCTGTGTGAGGATGCACAGAGTCCCCCCCCCCCCCCTCGCCCGCTGCCAGAGGCAAACAGACAGCCTCGCCGCCGCTGGAATGCTAATGCAACAAGCTGCTGCTCTCTTGTCTTCCCTCTCCCTTCTTTACCTTTCTTCTCTTTCTTCTTCTTCTTCCTTGTGTGTCCTCTGGACTGGAAGTTTACACACAAGCACACACACTTTGATATCGTACAAGCCAGCCCTTGTCACATGTAGGGTCGTGTTTTACTTGTTGTTTTCTGGTTTAGAAATTAGAGTCTTATTACGGCAGTTGTTAGCATGCTGTGAGCGAGCTAACCGACAGTGAAATCGCATCATTAAAGGACGTTAAAATCTTTTCCTTTACTTCAGCCTTTATCTCTACTGTTCCCATTACCTTCACAACAGTGTTTGTCCTCCATCCTAACCGTTCACCCTGTGTGTTTTCAAGCAAACTGGTTTCTCCTCTGAAGCTCCCAATCGAATGTGACTCAGTTCAGCTTTAAAACTCCCTCATATGCTCGATATAACGCTAATAAACATAAATAACGGAATGAAAACACACTTAATATAAACAAATGAATTAGTTAGTAAGTCAGTACAGAGAGTTCAAAGTGGTCTGGGTTTGTAGGAGTTTTAGAGCCTCGTGACTTTGCCTAATTGAGTCCCATTCAGTCTGACTGGGAGCTTCAGAAGAGGAACCAGGAACCAGCCGAACGAGGATGTAATGATTAGGAATTCTGTGAGAGCTACAAGATTGTGGAAAGTTGCTCCATGTTAACTTCTGATCTTAATATCGCGGAATGAGAAATGCAAAACTTATCGACTGATCTGAACGTGTTATGACACCATGGAAACCCAGTATCTCCATTTTATGGTCGATGACCTCGTATGTCAGATTTTGTGTCAATTTTTTCCAGAATTCTTCATTTTATCCACCAATCTGCAAAATCAGGAGTACAAAGTTTGTCTGCATTTATCAGTCTATTAAACTTAAGTACACTTCTTTACACTAAGTTATTCCTCTATGTGTGTGTGTGTGTGTGTGTGAGTGTGTGTAGGGTGTTGTGGGGGTGTATTCCAGCCATTATTTCATTATTTGTCCTCCATGTTGCACCTTCCTCACCCTTCACCCCTCATCATGTTTGTCTGCAGCTCTGTAGCTATGGTTACAGTCAGGGCGGGTTGCCGTGTCAGGGGGCCAATCATAGGTCAGTCTATTGACCTTTTGCTGTCTGTGTCGCAGTCGGCTGACCTCTGACCCCGGCTCTGAGCCCTGGCTTGACAGAGGGACACAAAGCGGCGTTGGGAGACGATAAATGTCTGGTGGCGTTGGCGGTCGGCGGGTTGTTAGCTTCCATCATTGAAGCCACGGAGCGAAATGCCCCCCAGCAGAGACCGCGCTTATTTTTCCTCTTGAACTCTGTCGCGTTTTCCTGCCATGGCAACAGTCATCAGTCCTCAACCGGAGGCGGGACGTAACCTTGAGTGGAGGAAGCGGCTGAGCCCGTCTCCGCCCGTCTGTCTGTCGGCACGGAGACAGCAGCCGCTGAGAAATGGTGGCACACTCTGAAGTGCGATCCATTTAGATAGTGGTGAGCACGTTGACGCACTAAACACAAACACACTCACACACACAGCACCACAACGGCACGCGGGACGCACAGACACAACTCAGGCATGAGGACGTGCGCACAAACACAAAGACACGCATCTCCGTCTCCCCCTACACACATGCGCACTCACACGCGTGCACGCGGCAGAGTCTCTTGACAAGTTGCTCGGTTGACAAGTCATCTCAGATAAGCGTGAGTGACAGGTGGGGAGTGTTGACTACCAGTGTGCAGAACACTTCACCAGATACGCCACGTTATGATTATTGTATCTGTGTTTTCATTAGAGGCCGCATGGCAGGCGTGTGTTTGATGAAGCTAGGTCACGTTTGCTTACATTGTGTAGGTTGTGAGAGTGAGTAAGTTAACCTATAGTCACTTTTTGTCATGACTGAACTCTGGTGACGCTTTACAAAGTACCTCGCAATAAGTTTGAAACAAGGGTGCAAAAAAATACAAGATAAAGAATACACACAGTTCACCCAGTAGTACAACCCATCAACTATAGACATCAACTATAAAAATTAGTCGTTGATGTCCAGTGCAAGTTTGTTCTTGAGTTTTGTCCCTTCAATACCTAGTTTGTGCGACCTAACAAAATAGACAGTATTAGCTAACTTTCATGAATGGACGCTTCGCCCTCTTACTAGCAGAACAATGTTAGCTACCTAGCAGCTTCCTGGCACTGCCTCAACAGGGCGGCCTCCTTGTTTATCATGGCTCTATCATGAATCCCTGCAAACACCTGGTGAAAGTTTAATTCTCTTTCAATCCTGTTGTGTGTTTGGCTGAACTGTGTGGCCCTCACGCAAACACGTGAGCTCACGTAAAAACGTCATCTTTAGGTAATTACGAGTTGTTTATTTGTGAAACAACAAGAGTGGTTGGCCATCAGATACGTGGTAGATGAATCCTCCTCCTGCTCTTTATCCCTCCTCTCCATCCGTCTCCTCCTTTTCATTTTCCCTTGTTAATTTCCCTGCCACCCTTTTTCTATCTCTCCGCTAACATATTGCGCCCGCCGCCCCGTCATCTAGAGTGAATCTCGTCCCTGTTTTTTCGGGTGGCAGATGTATGTTCACGCTGCATTTTGAGGATTCAGACCTTGCTTACACCCCCCCCCCCCTCTCTCTCTCGCTCTATCCCCAGGGCTCCCTGTGCTTCACCCCTCTATTTTCTTATCTACTTTCTTCTCCTAGTTGCTCCTCTCTGTCATTGCCAAATCTCTCCTGTCTTCTCCCCTCCTCTCTCTCGCTCTCTCTCTCTATCAGTCTCTCTATTCCGTGGCTGCTCTGGCTCGTCCCCCTGTGGCTCACCGTGTCGTGTCCCTAATTTATTTATAATTAGTGCTCTTTGTCGGGATGCGTGGGGAATGTTAAAGTACACGCCACCTCGCTCTGGGTACAAATGGGCCCCGGCGTTTCCTCCTCGCCGTCCTCTCCCTCCCCGCCTCCCGACCGCCGTGCCACGACACGACACGACTCGACACGGCCTCTGGGATGGACAGAGGCGACGTCCCCCCCCCCCAAACCCCTAAACCCTCTGAAAATCTTGAGGGGCTGAAGTCGACTGACGAGCGGGCCCGGGACGCGAACCGAATGCGCGCCTGCCTGAATGCAAAACGGCGAGACGTGTCGGGGATGAAGCCCACGCGCCATCTGAAAGTGTAATTTATTAAACATCCTGTTGAATTTTAATGTAAGCGTGTTGTTTTGTCGGTTGTGAGTTGTTTTTACCGCGACGCATCAATGTCAATCCTGTCGTTGCACTTAATGTACATGACCGGGAGTGACGGCGCTGACAGGACTCTCTCGCTCCCTCTGTGTGTGTGTGTGTGTGTGTGTGTGTGTGTGTGTGTGTGTGTGTGTGTGTGTGTGTGTGTGTGTGTGTGTGTGCGTGTGTGTGTGTGTGATCAGCCAGGAAGAGCTTTTGTCCTTGGGCTGGGAGGGCACCTGGCTCCTCTTTCCGTCCTTGTGATCTCCGCGTTCTCTCTCTCTTTTTCTCTCTCTCATTCTCTCGCGTGCGCTCTATCCCTTCTCTATCTGTCTCTTCCTCTTGCCTCGGATCCCTTCATCCCCCCGCATCTCTCTCTCTCTCTCTCCCTGTCTCTCTCTCTCTCTCTCTCGCTCTCTTTCTCTCTCCCCGCTGCCCAAGGCGATGCCGTCCTGCAGGCTTTGATCAGGGGGCCGGGGAGGAGAGAGGAAGTGGGTCAGAAAGTTGTGCTGGAGACTGCAGGAGAACAAGGCTGGAATATCGAGTAGGTGAGGCCGGGAGAGACGGAAAGAGAGAGAGAGGGAGGGAACGAGAGAGAGAAAAAGATTGAGAGAGAGAGATGGGGCAATCTAGTGAGGAAGTGATAGAGTGAGAGCGGGTGAGATAGTGGAGAAAGAATAAGCAGAAGAAGAAGAGGAGGGAGGGAGTGAAATGGGGCGATGGTAAGGGGTGGGGGCGCGAGGGGGGGGCTGTCTCAACTAAACGAGTGGAGGAGATAAAAAGAAAATGAAGAGAGCAACAGGAGGAGATAGAGGAGAAGGACGTGGGAAAGGAGAGGTGTCTTCATTTAGCGAGAGGGGAAGGAGAGAAGACAACGCATTTGTCTTCAAACGCCGCGCTCGGCATTTAAGCAGCGGCGTGCAGGATAAGGCCGTGTTTTAACTAATCTACACCGTGCAGGACGGAGGGTTCAGCACAGGCGCATGTGTGAGTGTGTGTGTGTGCACGTCCTGGCAGCGTGTAGGGCTTGACGATGGCTTTTTGTGTGTATAAGTGTGTGTGTGTGTGTTTTATCATTAAGATGCACGGTTTATTAATATTCAGATCAAACCATTAATATTCGGCAAGTGTTTCTGCTCGCCTTGTGTCGTCAGCTCACCTGGGACTGGGGGGTGGGAGGGGGCGTGGCAGAGGAGGGGGGGCATAGTGGGGTGAGGGGGTAGTTGGGCGGGGGGGGTTAAAGAGGGAGAGGAGGTGTTTGTAGACGAGGGACAAAGAGGAGCATGGGAAAGATGAGGTGGAGGTCCTGGGAGGGGTTCTGTTCGGTGTGTGAGTGTGTGTGTGTGTGTCTGTGAAGGGGGCGGGGGGTGGGGGGAATGATCTGGCCTGTGCAACGTGGCAGGGGGGGTGAGGTTGGGTTGTTTAGGGGGGGGGGGGATGCACCGCTGGGAATGTGGGGTGAGCGAGGTGAGGGGAGGCAGAGGGGCTGAGAGGGGGAGAATTCTGGAGTAATTGGGCCAATGGGAGGCTAATCACACACACACACACACACACAAAAGTGCGCGCACACGTCCATATGCAACTTTTAATGTACACGTTTATACACACACACACAGAAATGTTTCTCACTTTCACAGTGAGAAACATTTCTACAGCACAAACATTAAAACATGCATGTGTTACACCCACACAACCACTTGTAAAAGCAAATGTATGTATTTCTGTACACACACACACACACACACACACATTCACATTAAAACATGTATGCATGAGTAAACACATTTTACATTCATGCTCCACCCTCACATACACACATTTGTAAATAAACTTACAGAATTGCTTGCCTCATGTATACATGATGACACACACACATACACACCCATGGCTGCATGAAATGTAAGTTCACACACACACATACATGTTTAAACACACAGATACATATGCACACATATCACACAAAATCATGAACAAAAAAACAGAGACCGAAACAAACACACACAAACATAGACACTTTTCTACACACACACACACACACACACACACACACACACACACACACACGCACACACACACACACAACTGCACACCAAAACCAACACACACTTACATACACACTTTTCTGCAAACACTTTTTTCATTCAACCTTAAACACATATTCATATAAAACACACACTCTCGCTCTCACGCACACACATATTAAACACCTTCATGAACACTTTTTTTCACTCAACCTCAACCCTTGTGCGCACACACACACACACACACACACACACACACACACACACACACACACACACACACACACACACACACACACACTCAGTCAGAGATACACTCAGGCACAAAAGAGGACAGCAAATTAAAGTGGTAATTACTTTAAAGCTGAGGGAAGGTGAAGGAGTGTGTGTGTGTGTGCCACACGCGTGTGTGTGTGTGTGTCAGGGAGCAGCGGGTCATTGTTGCACAGAGAGGGAGAGCAGACAGATACGCATCTCAATGAAATATGGAGGAACGAACGCAACAAAAGGCAAAATGGTTCCTTAATGACCGCACACACACACACGTGCACGCACGCACGCACACACACACACACAGACACAGGCAGAATTACAGCCTGATAGATTTGGAGCATTATCTCCTCTGCACTTATCTCTAAACGCCCTGGTTTGCATTATCACACGTATAGACGGCGAACAAGGCGCCTCAGAGCCTCAGAGCCCTGACGGCGGCTGCAGGGTTTGAGGACGACGGAGGGAAAGATCCATACGTCAAACCATTTTGTTTACCTGAAACCTTCCATACGTGCAAATCACCCACGAGGGGGGCATCCCAATTAGTATTTGGCATCCCACCTACAGTACGTCTCCCTCTTTACCCATACAGAGGAGCAAACACACACCAAACTACAGAGGTGAAGTCAAATGAATGAAGGTTCAGAGTGTAAATATGAAGCTAAAGTGAGCAACAGCGCCTCCTACGCCCTCACACTTGTATTGAACGTAAACGTCTTTGATACCTTCTGATTCACATCTTTCACATTAAATACTTTTGTGTGCTTTTTACTTCATCACAGCTCTGAACCCAAAGTTGAGGATCTGTTACCTAATGTACGCTTTTCTTTATATTGAGGATTGATTTTTAACAAAGTAGTGAAGTCAATTTTGTGATTTTGTTTAAATATGCAGGCTCTCCTGAAACACACTCATGTTGCAGGGTGATGAAGCCTCTCTCCTTCGTTACTGTGGTGATGCCGTGTGTTCTCTGCGCGGCGGGGGTCTTCGAGCCGCGTCAGGTTGCCGCCGAAAATCCGGCGATCGGAAAACTTTCCTGGTCGTTCCCTGTCGTCGCTCTGTTCCGCTTCCCTCCGTGC
>NW_027466817.1:9900000-9920000 GCF_046128005.1 Genypterus blacodes
TGTGGCTCCTTACATAACCCCCGCTGTCATTCACACGCCGGCCTGAAGGGATCACACACACACACAGACACACACACACACACACACATATGCTGCCTAAGCACGAACACAACACATTTCTGGGCAGGATGTCAGAGCAGGTGTGTAAAGGACTCAAAGCTTCTTCCTCGTTGTTTTATTTCCTGTCTCGTTCTCTTGGTTTTTTTGCCGTAACGTAGGAGTGACATCATCAAGAAAAGCTCCCGGCTGAGCGTTGGCGTCCGCTGACACACCAACACAACTCTGGCCTGAACTCTGACATTTGCACCGTGCTAATTGGTGTGTGTGTGTGCATGTGTGTGTGTGTGTGACCCGTGCGCTGTGCTTTGGCCTTTGGTTATCTGCAGGTCGGCGCTGATGTGGTCGCTGCCTGCCGGAGTGGATTTACTGTCTTCAGTGTTGTAGGGAGCTGCAGTGGCTCTGCGCTCACAGCTACACGCGTGTGTCGTACGCAAGATAAACTTTGTCGTATTTACACAGGAATCGCAGAGTGAAAGAGTTTCTTCTTCTTTGTCTTCATCACGTTTGTGTCGGTGGATTATGTATTTTGGGGCGTTTCTCATGTATGACTGCAAAAATTACGTGAGGAGGGAGCGAAGATTCAATCAAACACACGTTAGAACCAGTATATCGGCGCTGCGGGAAAGGAAACTGAGGATGTGTCTGAAACGGTGAGAAAAGCTGAGAGAGAGAGAGAGAGAGAGAGAGAGAGAGAGAGAGGGAGGGAGAGGGGGAGAGAGAGAGAGAGAGAGGGAGGGAGAGACGGGGGGGGCAGAGATCAGATGAGTCATCGTGATAGATCGCGGCAAAGATGCAACAGCAACAACATGTCATTAAATCAAATCAGATGCATTTCATATTCAACATCTGATGGAACATTGCGGCGACACAATTTTGACGCCCTGGCCTGCGTGCTTGTGGCGGGTTTAGAACTTTGATACTAGAATACTGTGATTGCTGCTCAGGCATGTAAACGTCACAGTCGACATGAGCTTAAATCCTTAATTTGCAGATCCAGATTTGATAAGGGACAGTTTCATCAATGTGTGACTTCTGACAGGCCAACGGTTTAGTGTGTCAGATGTATTTCCTTGTAAACAGGAAGTACCTAAATGTGCTACGAGAAATTCAAGTCTGTTAGATTCATCGTACGGTTCTTTGCGTCGCCGGCTCTTAACGCAGCTCGGGCCATGTGTGCTGTACGGCGTTTCCTCCCCGGAGCGCTCAGGGTGGATTGTAATTATGACCGGCACGGATTGGATTGCGGTCGCGCCCCGCCTGCGAGGAGTGGACATCAAAGCTCGCTCGCCAAAGCCACCCGGTGTAATAAAAGAAGAGGAGGAGGAGAGATATTGATCAGCACGGGCGAACATTAGCAAATCTCTTTCTCTCTCCTTTCTCTGTCCTCCCTCATCTTCATCAGCTCATCATTTCTCTCCCTCTTTCTGATTTCTCCTCCACCTCTATGTCTCACTCTGTCCATCCCCCACTTCTCTCTATCTCTCTCTCCCTCTCTCCCCCTAATCATTTATTTATCACCGATCCCTATATTCCGTATTCTTCCAGTTTAGGGACCGTCCACACTCGCGTGGGCCATTATTGCCCCCCTGCACACCCACCCTGCCTTTACGCCCCTCCCTTACCCTCCTCCTCTTCCTCCTCATCATCGCCGCGATGTACCTGGGGGCGGGCGGGGTCACTCCGGTCCAATCTAACGCCGTATTGATTCCATTAGATAATTAATGACCCAGGCAGGGGCCAAGGGAGGAGCAAAGAAGGTGGGGGGGTGTGGGGGGGATGATGGGAGAGGCGATGGTGCTGGGTTGGGGGGTGGGGATGGGAGGGTGGACACCGAGGCCCTTGAGAGTTGGAGAGAACCTTGGGTCGGGAATGATCTGGAGTTATCAAGGTCAACCGCAGCTGAGGCTCCGATACGGAAGCAGAATGCCGAGCGTGGCGGAATATAGAATGCTGAGGTGGAGGGAGAGAGAGAGAGAGAGAGAGAGAGAGAGGGCGAGTGAGGGAGAGAGAGCGAAAGAGAGAGAGAGAGAGAGATCTACACGTCCAGCGGCTCTCGATTGATCAGCGCTTGAAAAATTGTACATTAACGAGTCTTCTGACTTCCAAATGTTGAAGTCCGACCCGGGCCGT
Organism: Genypterus blacodes; assembly: GCF_046128005.1. Classification (NCBI taxonomy): domain Eukaryota; kingdom Metazoa; phylum Chordata; class Actinopteri; order Ophidiiformes; family Ophidiidae; genus Genypterus; species Genypterus blacodes. The sequence goes on from NW_027466817.1 coordinate 9,902,191, forward strand.
AATGCATGATAAGTAGTTTTCAGCCCTCCAACCAGAATACCAAGCTTCATCTCCGCGGACGCTCCAGACGCTCATTTACAACTACTCAACAACATGAAAGGCAAGTCAGAAAACTAGCACCATCAAATATTCACCTCACGTTACTCCCAACTATGTTTTCTACATCTTCCACGATATTGAGCGTTCATCTGGTTTTTAGGGAAAAAAACCCCCACCAGATTATTCACAGGAATATCTTTGCTCTGCGTTTTCTCTTGACCTCCGATTTTACCTTTTGCGTTTGAGATAATTAAAGGAGAGAGGCGAGGGAACGAGGCAGAATGAAGTTCTCGCAGAGCTTTTATTCGAGTCACAAAATGAGCGGAATGAAAGCCGAGCGCCGCGTCACTGTCGGCCAAAACCTTTGATTGTCAAATGTCAACTTAAATAAGTTTTGGTGAAAAATGTTCTTTATTCTCCTAGTATCAAGGGAAAGAAACATTTTGAAGTTTTTTATTTTATTCTATCATTTTCTCTGTGTTCTGTTCTATTCATTCGGTTTCCTCCGTGTATCCGCTGAAGCTGAATGCAAAGTAGCTTGTATGTTTCTCTCCTCTCCCCGTCCACGTTCTTCGGTTTTCCCGTGGACAGATGGGATGTATGATCTCTCTGGCATTTTCCAGGTCAGGTGTTGTCGCCTCCCGCCTGGACCTGCCTGGAAACCCCCGCCCTAACTTCTGACAGGCCAAGTGGCGTCCAGGGTGAGGATCAGCTCGATCCTTTCACCACAAAGAAGGTCCGAACTCCTCACCCACAACACTAAACTCGGTTCTGGCTTGGTGTCGATACAGATTCTAACCACACGCTAAACAATCGAGAGCGTTGCCTTCAGACTCAGCTCGCGGTTCACCACGACAGTTCGACAGGGCGTCCGCATCACCGTAGAAACCCGACTGATCTGCTGGCCGATCTCCCGCTCCACCCTGCCCTCGCTCGTGAACGCCATCCCAAGATACTTGAACTCCTTCCCTATTCTCTTCCATTCTTCTTTGTTACATGCGTTACATCCGTGTCCTTCACCTTCGCGTGATCACAGTGTGCACATGTTGTCTCTGGGGGGCTATGTGAGCTCCTCTTCCTCCACATTCATAGTCTTGGCCCGGCTCCGTATTGGACCCCGGGGGCTGAGGAGATGAGGCATAAAACAACCGTGTCTCAGCCTAGGGGAGCTGGTGGCATGGCGGCGGAGCTATTGTCTGTCTGCGTGCTGTTTGACTTAAATGTGTTCATTTGCCTGATGCCCCCGACTCCCCGCAGGGAGGGGCGGCGAAGGGAGAGGAGGGGCACGCTAACGAACCTCTGACAGCTGGAGGCCCTAATTAAACGTCCCCGATGAAAATAAACAGAGCGCGAGCCAAGCGAACAGCCCGACGACGAAAAGCAAACAGCGGCCGCGAGCACTCGCCGCATTGCTCTCCTCTCTGAGATCAAGCCAGGAGAGGAGGAGGCTCTGTAGGGTCAGGGTGTCAAACACACACACACACACACACACACACACATATGCACATTGGCATTCACACACACACACAGACACACACATATTTACACACATGCAGCACTCATCACATGAATATGGATCATTGCACCTGCAGTCGCACTTGATTCCTGTTAATCTCTGCTCTTTCTACGCTTACGTGCTTTTTAAAACTGTAATTATGCTGTAGTTCAAAAAAATGCGAAACGGTTTCAGCATTAGTCGACAACAAAGCTTACTTGTGGTTCAGGTAAATGACGACTGCATCTCCTGCCTCATTTCTGCAATTTATGTATTTCTTCAAACATGTAAACACCAGAATGTGAGTTACTCTGACTAACAGACCTGAATGATGTGATTGTATGCAGTCTTTTGCAGTCCTTTTAAACTTCGTAGTCGGAGTTGACGCAGTGGAAGGTGGAGTCCTCTGCCATAGAGAGGGGATGGTTGTGTGTGTGTGTGTTTGTGTGTTTAGCTTTCTCAATGCAATCAATCATATAAAAAGGTGAACACTTCTTACAAATATATTCACCGTTGCCTCAGAAAGTGTTTCCTTCAACCTCTGACCCTGACACCTCTGTATTTTTTCATGGATCTCTATCCTAAAGTAACTTCCGGGTGCCTTCTCACATCAGTCTGCAGCCTGTGTGAGAAGCTGAGAGAATGTTGCAGACATATACACATGCAGGGTGATGAAAATGTATATGCATCTTTAAATTTATACACGTCTGCAAGTAACCATAGCAACCGAGTGTCGTTAAAGAGCTGAGCAGTGTCAGTTTGTATCGTTCACCTTTGTGTCTGGATGACATTCAGCCGGTGGTGCTTGCGAGCTAGCCACGGCATTAGCAGTCAAAGTGGCGGGGTCCATTTGGGCGAGTGCATTAATGGGCCGGCCCAACCTGCGACAAGGTTATGAGGCTGATTGAATAATTACTGTGGAGGCCCCCCCGTCCATTACGGCCCTGTGTCAGTTCAGATAGAGGGAGGCGGACGGCGAGATGGAGAGATAGCTACAGACGGCAAGATGGAGGGAGAGATTAGATAAGGACAGATAGGGTCAATTAAGAGATAAACATACAGGTACGGGAGTGTGTGTGTGTGTGTGTATGTGTGAGCGTATGTGTGTGTGTTGTGTGTTGTATGTGTCTCCCGGTGAGCTGGCCGTCCTACTGTACGCAGCCTAATCTGGCATGTGGTGCATTTATCCAGGCAAGATAGAGAAGGTGACAAAGGTGAAGTTGTTAGCTGGAGGTAAGGACAGCGGCGTCCTGGCCTCTGCCCCTTCCTGTCCTCTCCCACCCAGACTCCAGGAAAACCAGGATGTCAATGCTGCAGGCTGCAAGCTGGAAGGAAGAAGTAGTTAGCATTTTACCATCGTCACATGAAGCCGTGATTGTAAAGCATTTTGTTTTGTGCTAAAGCTAAATTTAATGCCAAGCCGGCGTCTTCAGATTGATCCAGTCTGGAGAGCGTTGAAAACATTCTGCTAGTGTGGACGGAGGGCCTAAATAGATTTTTAAAAGCTGTGTTTTCAAATGTATCCTTGTTAGTGTGGATGAGGCTCTAATCCTAAACCTTGGAGAAAATATTCAGTCAGTAGAAATACACACAAACACAAGAACAAAGGAGGAGGACTCGATCACCAGCAACAGCTAGAGGAGAACAGGAGTGTCAATTAACAAAACTAATTAACAAAACAAACAAACAAACAGCTCGACTAAACAAGAAGAACGGCAGAGTCCAACTGCACCAGAAAACGAAAACACTTAAAACTCACAAAGAACGACAACAAACAGGAGTGGAACTCACATTGGGAACAAACAAGACAATCTGGCAAGGGGAGAAAAAAAAGGAGAACCGGCTGGTGTGTGTGTGTATGCACTGCATATACTCTGAGGTAGCTGAATCAGGTGTGTGGAGCTCAGGGCTGAGGAGCGTGGGCTCGCCGGCTGGAAGAGGGAAACAGGAACACGGGGGAGCAAGAAAAGGGAGCATGAACAGCGCTGAGACACGTTGAAGGCCTCTGCCTGGAGGCTGTAGAGAAACATGCAGACACATACACAGAGAAGATCCTCTGAGCTCATACCTAAATACAGTTCAAGTTAGTTAAATATACACCAGAGGAATTTTGCTAAGAAATGAAGGGTAAATGGATAAAACATCTAGCCACGCCTTAATCAGTATGTTTACATGAAGGAAATAAATACAAACAACACCGTAATTGGGTCCTCACACTGTCATATTATGTAAAGATCACAGTTGGTGTATTGCATGATCTGCTGGACTGAACTCATACTTAAGCTCAAGTGTATAGTTATGTACGTATACTTGCATTTCTGTCTCAATTGCAGAACAAGCAAGTTTAGAGTTTGCTGTGCATGTAAATGTAAATGTAGCTGGTGAACTGACGCTTTGAAGCTTAACGCTGCCCAATATACTACATTTCATGGTTTTCAGGAAATGTGTGTCGGTTCTAGTTTGCTAATGTTTCTGGAGCATTTCTGAGATGTTTCACATTCACTTACCAGGTCTGTAGTCCTTAGAATCGACCCATATGAATCGACTAATTCTTCAGGTTCACTTTCTGAACATATTTGTATTTAACTATTCATGCAATTCACAGCAAATCGCATGCAATTGAAATCTATCTTGCACCCCCTCATATCACACACACACAAACACATGCATCGCAGAGGGGGTGCAGGGCAGCCATTATACGGCGCCCGTGGAGCAGTGTTAGGGGTTCGGTGCCTTGCTCAAGGGCACCTCGGCAGTGCCCTGAAGGCAAACTGGCAACTCTCCAGCTGTCTGTCCACTTTCTTGGTCCATACGGGACTCGAACCGGCGACCCTCCGGTTCCCAAGCTGAATCCCCTATGGACTGAGCCACTGCCGCCCCACTTCCTGAACATATTTGTATCTAACTAATATATAAGAGCTTTCACATGTGTTCATGGATCCATAAGGGTCCATATAAAGACCAACAGACCTGTAAGAGAACCACAAACATCTCCGGTATACTCTGTACTTGGTTAGGATGTACATTTCCTCAAAATCCAGCAGTTTTGTGTTTTTTAACAGCGTGTTCAGAGAGCATAGGGGACCCAACCAAGTGAGGGTGAAATATTTGCCACAGCTCTCAGCGCTTCAGGTGTCACTTGTTTTCCACTAACAGCGTTTTGAGAATGACAGGTATGGAACATAAGGTGTTTGATGGGACTGTTTTCCTTTCATGTGAAACATGAGGTTGAATGAATTTAAAACTAAGTCTTCTTCTTCTCTTTTCTGTATTCCTTTTAGTCCAGCGTGAGCTTTGATAACACGGATGCGTAGATAAAACGCTCAAGCGCTGTGCGATTAAAGGAGAAATCACAGGGTGTGCATCCATACCGCCTCTGACTGAGGTGTGTGTATGGCCGACTCCGGCTGGAGTCTGACCAGGGCATGAATGTACACCTTCCCTCCGCCGCTTTAATGGAGAAGAAGAACCCTAAAGGCGAGCGGATGACCCAATCTCCCCTCTAATAAATATTCTCTCTGTGCTGAATCCGTCTTTGACTGAGCTGAAAACTGTCCAAGCAGGCGGGTTTTTTGCGAAACCGTATTTGCTGAACCTGCCCTGCTTCTGCTGACCCCTCTTAGCCGAGGTCAGCGCCGGCATGCTCAGACTCGAGACATAATCCATTTTCTACTGCTACCGCAAAGCTCCGCTGAGTTGATTGTGCTGACCGAGAGAGGCGTGTGGGGGTGGGAGGATGGAGCGAGAGAGGGAGAGGGAGAGAGACAGAGAAAGAGAGAGAGGGGGCATCTCAGGCCCAAGGGCACGACATTATGGCGCTCGGGGCCACGTGAGCCCTTTAAATGTCAACACAGCTCAGAGGGGAGAGAAATGGATGAGGACCCTGGACAAGGAAGAATATTGGCAACTTCTTCTAGAGGGAGCTGAAGATGTCGTAGAGGAGTGTGTGTGTGTGTTTGTATGTGTGTGTGTGTGTGTGTCAGTTGCGCCTTTTGAGATGTGCGCCTTAGACTCCAGTCAAGTTCGAGTGGGCGAATTCTCTCTGAGGGACGAGTGGAGATCTGTAACTTCCTGCTAATTGTTACTTTAAAGGAGCCTCAGTGTTTTGTCTCATGTCTATGAGCAGCAGCCGACCTTCAAGTGGGAAAGAACGCACAGAATCACTCTAGCCCTCTCTTCTCTCTTTCCTTCTTTCTTTCTGTAGGAGTTATATCAGGCGTAATTGTACCAATATTTTAAAATAGTTGGAAGATGCCAGAAACTCTTTTTTTGGTAAATGGAAAATGGGTGTGGCCTAGATGGATGGTGGGTGATAGACCCAAGAAAGGGGAACTACAGGCCAAAACATAGAAGTGGTCATTACAGCGCCAATATCAGGCTGATCAGCACCAACGTTTCATGGATTCTTCCCCGGATCCCATCCAACCTGCTTGCCAAGTTCGGCGAATCTCAGTTCATAACTTTTGCGGTAATCCTGCAGACAAACTAAAACACGACCACAAGCACTTGACAAAGAAACCAAAATCAAGACCTCTTCACGCTGTAAACTATATTTTTGTTGTGACTAATCTTGAATCATGTACTTTGTTCTCCAGGTCAGATTCTGTCACCTCGTCAGCCAATCGGAGCCTTCGTTAACAGCGGCGGCGGCAGTGCGTCATTGGAAGAAGGATGGCGACCATGCCGTTTGTCAGCGAGGGGAAGTGTGTGAGCGTGGAGTGGGATTTCCTACAAGGGCTCCTGGCCAAACCTCCCACGTTGCCCTGGTGAGAAGGAAGACACACATACATACATACATACATACACACACACACACACACACACACACACATGCACACGAAGGCTGATGCTATATAAGCCTGGGTGCATGGCCGTGAATTAATCTTGGCAAGGTGAAATCCTTGCAATAACGCTCTTATACGCAGTGGCAGGTTGAAGAAGAATTTGCGATGAATGGAACACACACGCAGCAGCAGAGTTTATTCCCTCCGCCACTCGCCTGCCAGCCTGTCACAGCTGTGAATCCGCTCCCCTTAGTGGGAGATTAAGTAAATTTGGCCGGAATTATTAATGGGCAGTCATTTACGGGCGGATATAAAAACTAAGCAGAATCAATGTGTGTGTATTGATTGTTCTTGGTGGCTGGGGTCGAGGCAGTATAATAATGAGATGTTACAGAGGCTACACACACACACTCACACACACACACTTGCATTGTTTACACACCTTACAGAACAGCAGGGAGAAATCCAATAGCTCCTCTGTGTATTCTAAAAGGATGAAATTTATATCCACCAGGGGGCAGATCAGAGCCCAATCAACCTGGGGAACTTCCGATTTCGCACAACACCACATGTCTCAGCATTCGCTTATTTAAAAGCTAGTATGTTAAGTCCTTCACGTAAAACACACACACATTGTGTTTAGATAATGGAGCTCTCTGTAATGTAAAATTCTGATCCATTATTTTAGTACTGACTATTGGACTAGCTGCTAGTTAATAGCATTCAATTCTTGATACCTGACAAGAAAACGTGCAAGGTTTTTATACTAAAAAGCAACAAGGCTTCAACATAAACATCAAGAAAGACGTCCCAGTCACGTTTCACAATCAATGTAAACGTACTATTCTATTTTAAATCTAAACTGCTAGGCTGCTGCTATGTCGCCAGCTTGACTCTGCTGTCATTGTTTATGTAGCAGCACAGTTGCTAGGCTAGCTCAGTGTAATGGTAATGGGACTTTTTCTCTCAGTGGAAGCTTTCAGAATATTTGCTATATATTAACTGTAACATGTTTAGTTTTTGCTCTTTCTGCCTTAAAGGGAAAACTAGTCCTCAATTTTCCTCATCTAGCCCAATGTTTTATTTTCAGCTGAGAAAAAACCTTTTACATCTTTTCAACCATAATACTTCCCTGTGTTCTGGAAGTTCTCTTAGTTCTCACGCTCCAAACTGTTTTCAGATAGCAGTTACAGTTCTTGTGTGAGAGCCACTTGTTCAACATGTGGTTTCAGTCATTTTCTGCCCTAGCACTGACTCAGTTCTGTGTCTCTGCTTAATTGGCTGCACCTGTTGTTTATAAAGAATTGTCAGCTTCAAAGGATTTGCGCTTTAGCTGTCACTCAAACTGCTTGTAACTTCTTCATGCTTTGAGGTACAGAAAGCATTAGTCAGTCTTCAGCATTCGCCAAAACTTTTCAGCCATGGCAATCGCAGTGCATTTTCTTCAGGAAATGCATTTCTAGTATGAATTTAATGTACAGTTCGAAATGATTCATATACTTGGTGAGTCGCCACACATTAAGCGTGATAACGTGTTGTGACTATCATAGAATAAATCACAACAACAACAATGCGTGTCCACATATCAATCGATAATACGACCTTAAGGTTAATAAGGTTACACATCAGGGATAACAATATAATATCCCTTACGTTGTTTCTCGTTCTTTTGTTCACACAGGCACACACACACACACACACACACACACACACACACACACACATTGCTGGTGGTCTTTCTTACAATGAGAATCACAACACCGACACAGGAGAAACGCTGGTTCTTCTGTCACCTCTACCTCCTTCTCCCTCACACACATACACACACACATAGACACACGTGTACGCGCTCACACACACACACACACTTTATTCATGCGCAGCACCGACACAAATTGTGAAGTGGCTGTGACAACATAATTCCACCACTCAGGCCCCATTGAGGAGAGTCAATACCCAATCAGAGAGACAGGCTACCTGAGCCCCGGCCCCCCTCTGTCACGCCGCCCCTCCCTCTCCTATTGATCCCTCAATCACGGCTGCGGCTCGCCAGCCCGGGACGAGCAAGGGGGAGAGATTGTGTGTGAGTGTGTGAGTGTGTGTGTGTTATGGATTTTGGAGCAAATGGCATTATTAGGCCTCTGCTCTGCGAGATAGAAAAAGGTAGTTTGACTGTAATTACCGGGCCAATCTGCAAGCGATGGATCAGAGTAGAATGGAGATTGTTTCAGTTGAATTGCAGGAGCCGTTACCATTATATGTTTTTATGAAATGAGTTTTCTTGGATTGATGCCCTGGTGGTTCATATGAAAGCATAAATCAATCAACAGGTGGTCAGTAAATGGCCTTTATGAGACACTGTGAGCGCTTTCACTCCTCCCTGATTTCATCTGTTTTATCCATTTCTTCCACCTCTTCTTCCCTGCACCTTCCTCCCTTTGTCTTCATCAATCATCAAACTGTCCACCACTCAGCCTGCAGAACCTGCGCAAGGAGAAGTCCCGTAATGCTGCCCGCTCGCGCCGCGGGAAGGAGAACTTTGAGTTCTTCGAGCTGGCCAAGATGCTGCCTCTGCCCGGCGCCATCACCAGCCAGCTGGACAAAGCCTCCGTCATCCGGCTCACCATCAGCTACCTGCACATGCGCACCTTCGCCAACCAAGGGGACCCGCCCTGGTGCCCTCTGCTGGAGGGAGACAGCAACTGCAGCAAATGTGAGTGAAAGAGAATCAACCACAAAGAAAGATGCAGAAATTACAGTTTTAAGGATTTAAGTTCAATTTTAAGAAGTTGAGTATTTGTTTTTCTTTTGAGTCATGTGGGGTTTCCAACGTATTAGTGTTGCAGCCCTGGAGGCAGGCAGACACAGAAGATTTCCCCTCAGCTCGTGTGTCTTCTGTGTGAAATAAATGATCTATAATGCTTAAAGTGAACGAAAAGCGATAGCTAAGTTAAACCTTTTGGACCTCAAAATATTCTTTTCATATCAAAGTACAGTATATCAGTGAATGTCTATGTCAGATTGGTAAAGCTTTAAGATGGAATCAAAACCTTCTGTGTGTGTGCCTGTGGATCACTTCACTCATGTTATCGCCTCTCTTATTTGGTGAATGTGTTTCCATGAGTTTTACTGCATTTTTTTTATCCCTCCAGAAAAAAGGTATCCACCTCCAGTGAGCGTGCAACCCCGTTTCCAGGTGTTTAAAAATGTATTCACTATTTATTGTAGGCATGGAAACACTTCAGTTAGTTTACCACAGTAGTGAGGCAAATGTCATTGATTGGACACAACGTGTATGCATGACAGTAACTTATATACTATGGAAAATTATTTCCTCGACACACTTCTGGCACAGATGTGGGGGCAGAAGGGGGCGGGGCCTATAGTCCAGACTCCTTTTCACTATTTTTGTCAAGACTTTAAACTGTGCATTAGATCAAAAGTGAGAGTCATTGAATGTTAAGTGAGCTGCTTTTGTAGAAACCTTTGATATATTTTCTGGTGTGTGGTTACACACACACACAATCAATCACAATGCACAGCAGTGCTGTAATCTGCCCACACAAACACACACACACAGCATGAGACGCCACACGCCATGAAAATTATCCTCTATTAGTGACCATAATTACTTCTGCAATCCACGTGTTCGCTCACATGTCTGTATACATACATGTGCATGCAATCCTACACATTTTGCACACACACACACATACTCCCTTGCCCCCCTTCCTTCAGCCTCCCCCGCTGGTGAAGAAGAACGTATGCGTTTTTATACTTTGTGTGTGTGTGTGTGTGTGTGTGTGTGTGTGTGTGTGTGTGTGTGTGTGTGTGTCTGTGTGTGTGTGTGTGTGTGTGTGTGTGTGTGTGTGTGTGTGTGTGTGTGTAAGAAAGAGAGAAATGGATGAAACACAAAGAGGGAGGAAACTATTGGCTAGATTTGTAATTACAGAAATTAACTATATAACGAGGACGGTGTAATTATACAGCCTGTCTAATTGCAGAGGGGAAACGATGCAACTACAATTAAGGGTGTGTGTGTGTGTGTGTGTGTGTGTGTGAGAGAGAGAGAGAGAGAGAGAGAGTATTTGTTTTCGTTATTGGTTCTTTCTGCCTAATTTGAGGAAATATGAGAAAAACATTAATAGCATTGTGTTGTGTGTGTGCATGCGTGTGTGTGCATGTGATTGTGTGTGTGTGTGTGTGTGTGTTGCAGCAATATGTGTTTCTGATAAGACCTAATAGGTTGAACGGTATAATAGGCTTTTGACTGTTTACTGTGTCATATCACGATAAACCAAACATCAGAAAAAAATGAATGGAGTCCTAATGCACACACACACACACACACACACCCACGTCTGATCTGTAGAATCAAGGATATAAATTATATATATTTAATATGAGGGGGTCGATCATCACGCGTATGGGCCTGTACAGTGTGCTCACACACACAGGCTCACACACACAGGCTCGCACAAACAGGCTCACACACACAGGCTTGCATACACAGACTCACACACACTGGCACACACACATTGGCTCACACATAGGGGCGCTGGCCTTGGCGCTCTGCAGGCGGTGCTTCATGCTGCAGGTTTTCCCTCGGCCTTGACTGAAAAGTGGTGTTTGTTTAATACAGCTGTGTGTGTGTGTGTTTGTGTGTGTGTGTGAAGAGCTGCACCGACCTGTGTGTGAACTGGAACTGTATGTATAAATATTAATTTTATCTGCTCGTTTTAAGTAAAGGGAAAGTCGTTTCACAAAACCTCAAAACTAAATATTTTCTTACGTTTAACAATAACTTGGTTAGATTGGTATTTTTATCTTCACAGTGATGAAGCCTTCTTCCCCTTCCTCCAAACTCTGCAGCTTCTCTTATTTGATCATTTCACCAGTTTACGCTTCTGCAATTCACTATGAACTCCTGGTACACAAGTAAACAATCAGACTGAACTTTATACTGATGAAGGTGCAGAAAAGATTTCTCAAAATGTTTTTTACTTTTCAGCTTATTTGCTTAAAGAACAAAATAGCAAAAGATAATTTATTTTGCTACTTGAAGCTGCTTCCATGTAGTTAGCTACTTTTTGTCAGAATAAGATCTTTATTGGCCAATTGAACTTCTTGAAATCACGAGTAGCTTGATGCTTGAGAAGCTACAAATCCAAAGTAGCTTGCCAAAATGCTGCGCATGTAGACTGATGTAAGCAGAAATTGAACAGAACCTAGCAGACGCTTGCGTGCCGCCGGACGTCATCTACGAATGTAAACTGCAGCTGTAAACGTATAGAACCCTGCAGTAACTCGCTGAAAGTGTGAGCCGCTCGCCAAAAACAATATGCAGTCAAATCTGCGGAGGATATTAGCTTCTGAATTTTATTAGTGATTTTAATATTAGCTGCACGCCGTCCTTTAGCTTTCCCTCCATCAGATCAGATGGACGCTAACGATTAGCGTGATTAATCTCAGGATCCGATAGCGGGAATGTTTTATTAAATGTCTGGAAATTGGTGGAAGCCAGTCGCACCGTCTCAGCGGGGCCGCGGCGGCAGCAAACGCCATGCTAATTTGGACATCAGTTTGAACAAGTCTACCCACAATGCACTGGCAGGGTTTTAAGTGTGATGCATGGCTTTAATTCCGTTAGTGGAATGTGGTCAGGGATCCAGCTGAGAGGAGGAGGATAGAGGAGGAAGGGCTGAAGAGAGAAAGGGACAAATGTAGGAATAAATAAAGAGGGGAGGAAGGAGTGTGAGGAGAGAGTGGAATTACTGTGGCAACCTCCTCCTCCTCCTCCTCCTCCTCCTCCCTCGGTTGCATTCCTCCACACAGCCTCTTGTCCGAGTGCTTTGGATGGACGAGGGGCAGCAGAGAGGGGAGGAAGGTGGAGGGGAAGGAGGAGGAGGAGGAGGATGGAGTGCAGGGGAGGGGCGGTGTGGCTTTTGTCTGCTTCCCACGTTTCAAAGCCAGTCTTGAAAAATGAATAGACAGAGGAAAATCAATTGCATGACCTTCACAGAGAGAGAGAGAGAGAGAGGGAAAGAGAGAAGGAGAGAGAGAGGAGGAGGAGAGGGACAAATTATGGAAGGAAGGAGCAAACGAAAAGGAAAGGCTGAAGGCAGGAAAGTAAAATGACCCAGAGATGTTCATTCCCATTCGGTGTGTTCATGGCTGTGTGTGTGTGTGTGTGTGTGTACCTATTTGCACAGCATATTCAAGGACTAAACCCTTTTATTTGAGATCATTTATATTTCAGGACCTCTCTCTATATCGAGTCAATTCACCTTTGGTTTTGTCTTCTTCCTTTGTGAATGTTTAGGTTCTGTTTCAGCGACCAAAGTTTCCTCTGAACTCTGTTTATACTGAGTTAGATATAACGATTTATGCCGGTGACCTCATGGTCCCGGGCCATCTGATCTGCCCTACTTCTCGAATTTCTGTACGTCACTTTTTCGTCACAAAGTTTCTGTCGCTTTGTGTTGTGGCTCATTTTGTTAGTTTCCGCGTTGAAATGCGTCCAGCCGATTCTGCTGGTTGTTTCATAATGACATCAGCGTTCCTTTTTCCACATCGGTATGGTTTTGGGGATAGACAAATTGGAATAGGAACTATTTGTTTGCCAGCAGAATTGGCATTTTATAGACTAAACGAATAAAGGCTTGATCATAAAAACTTGAACCAATAACAAAAAGCCTTAAATTTGATACTTCAAGTCTTATTTTCTAGCCTTTTCGCAGCCTTGTTCTCTACCTTTAACTCCCCAAATCTTCTTTATCGTTTTTGCTCCGAATAAGTTCAGACGACACAACCCTTACAAATGTGTAAACTTTGAGCGTTCTGAGGTTCTCCTTACTTCGGATATTGTGACTGCCGGCCTTTTTGTCAAGCCGCAGGTGTGGACAGGAATCACACTACAAGTCTGCTAGGTACAGTAGGATGACAACTGTGTGACGGCAGTGAGGCCCTGCTGGAGTGTTTTACTGTCTGTGTTGCTGAGGTCAAACACACCTCTCTGTTACTCTGTTAATCTGCCTCACGCCGCTGACATTGACTTTCACTCTGCCTCCACTCTAGCTCTCTCTCTCTCTCTCTCTCTCTTTCCCTCTCTTGTTGCCTCGTTCTCCCGCCCCTCACCTCTCTCCTCTGCCACGCTCATGTCTGCCTCCCCTCTAATTCACAGCGTTTAAAGCAGCTGGGGCTTTTAAGGGAACTTAATTGCACTCAAATTACGTTCGACCGCAAAAGGAGCGAGGGAGGCGAGAGAGAGAGAGAGAGAGAGAGACAGAGGAAGAGATGGAGAGATGGATGTCAGAGCGAGAAGATAATTGTGCCAGAGAAGGGACGGCGCGATTAGGGTCACTCACTCTCCCGAGCGGCAGAAACGTCACGGCGGACGGTAGTAAACAACTTGGCAGGTGATCAGACTCCTGTTTTGAAGCAGCGGCTGGGAGACGAAGTTGAGAGACAAAGGAGGCGGAGGGGCGGCTGAAGAAGAAGTCTGTTATCTGTTTGGTTCCTATGGCAACATCCTAACCTGGTTAAAAAAGGTTGACACTGTGGGGGAGGAGAGGTAGACGGCGCGTGTGTGCGTGTGTGTGTGTGTAGTCCCATTGCTGGTGGACTTAACTGAGACTAAATTATGTATTAGACAGACGTATAATGAAAATCATTCAAATGAAATTTCTGTCTTTTCTTCTGCTGGAGCGCTGGGGAGACCCCGAGAATTGACCTGCGAGTCAGACTATAATTAACGTGTCCGATCGCCCGCCGTCCCATTCTGTCTCCCGCTCCTGCAATGAAATTAAACCTCGACGCCGCTCTTAGGAAGCTAATGAAATGGGAATGTGACAGAAAGCGGCTATCAAAGGTTCCACGTGCACACACACACATACACACACAACGTGTACAGAAACACCACACAGGTACACAAGGAGACACTGGTCTGCTGGGTGTCAACTGAGTACCGTTTAAAGTATTTCCTGGTTTTCCAAATGGGCAACAACAAATAGCCAGATTAGGATGAGTGACAGATGAGTGATTATAGGATTGTAAAATCAATTCATTAAATTTGTAATCATGGTATAATCGTACAATCTCCTCCTCGTATGCCGATTTTGCAATTCCTTCCTTCAATTGCAGTGTAACAAATCGGAAATCAGTATTTTCTGCAGCCTCATTATAAATTCACTTACAATTGATGGTTTTAATCCACAGAAATTTAAGTTTTTAATATTTTATAGCACAAACAGCGTCATGCAGTGCTGTGCACACACTCGCGCGCACACACACACACACACACGCACACACACGCATACATGGAAGTAGGCGTTCACAGCACCACTACAGAAGGATCTTTGTTCTTAGAGTGAGATACCAACACCGCTTTGAGACTCTCACTCACACACACACACACACACACACACACACACACACACACACACACACACACACACACACCAGGTCCAGTGATTTGGTTTCCTGGCCGCCCCATTGTACTGTGGCAGCCTTTAATAAATGCTCCTCTGTGTATTTGTGTGTGTGTTTGTGTGTGTTGGTGTGTGTGTGTGTGTGTAGACTCATCCGTCAGCCCCCCCCCCCCCCCCCCCCCCCCCCCCCCCCCAACCCCCAGGTGTCACATCTAGCATTTCCTTTGCCCCTCTGACACTACTCAGCAGTACTGATCACTACACTCACACTCACACACACACAAACACACACAAACACACACACCACCACTTCTGCTTCTCCAGGAATGTGGGGCACTAAGTTCAGGTCATACACACACTCCATGTATTTCTCTTCAATTGTGAATATAGTGAGCAAAGAAACATGACTGTGTGTGAGCGTGGGTGTTTGCTTGTGTGTGCGTGTGTGTGCGTGTGTGTGTGTGTGTGTATATTCTTCTTTACATCGCAAAATCCCCCCCCCACTCATCCCCAGTGCTCCAGCTCCTACAGATCCTTCCCACTGGGGAGCCTGATGAGAGCGAGCGAGCGAGAGAGAGAGAGAGAGAGAGAGAGAGAGAGAGAGAGGGCGAGGTGGTCCCCCCATCCCCCCTGCAGTCACTGGCTGGGCTGAAGGGTCCCAGTCTCAGACCCCCTTTCATGGCCCTGAATGGACTCGCCTTATTTATATTCACACTCTGTCACACGAGGGGGGGGGGAGAGGGGGACCCCAATCACACACACACACACACAAACACACACACACACACACACACACACACAATGCCACTGTGGCTTTGTCCTGCAACTCTGTATTTATGTGTGTGTGTGCACAGTTTGGTGTTGTTTAATCGGGGGGCTTGTTGCCTCAGTGTTGTTTCGTTATGTGCATGAGATTTCTTTGCTGTGTGTGTGTGTGTGTCTGTGTGTGTGTGTCCATAGCTCTAATGGAATGCCTCCCTCTCTTATTCACCAAGCCGACATCACAAGCAGGCAGCTGGGCAATATATATTCGTGTGTGTGTGTGTGTGTGTGTGTCCTGAACCTCCCTCTGTGTTCAGTTGTAACCCAGAGCAGCGCTTTCATTTTCCTGTCATAACGCGTATTGATTTCCCTCAGCCTCGCAGCAACACACACACACACACACATATCCGATGATCCTTAACGTCACATACACACACACACACACACACACAGACATATACACAAACGTAATTGCACAACACTGTGTTCTCTCTCTCTCACACACTCACAAACAGACGTAGATACACAAATTCAGAACACATACACACACACTTTGCGTACGCACTCAGTTTGTCTTTGCTGGATGGGAACATTGTGTTCAAAAGCAGCCCTGTTGGAATGAGATTAGTTCTCACACAGGTCAGTACTTTTACGCTCGCACACACTCGCAGGTGAGCACACGGCGTCACACACTCTTTCTGACGTAAAACAGTAAACGTGGCTGATTGCTAAATTAATCTTCCACGTCACCGCGGCCCCTCGTGGCGGCGTGATCGCTCTCGCCTTCCTCAGTGTTTTCTCATTTTCCTGCTGCCGCCCCCCGATCTTCTCACACACACACACACACACACACACACACCCTCTGCCTAACCACCTCCAACTCTATTTGTATTGTAATTGCCTCGGCAAACAGCAGCACTTTGGCACCGGAGCAGCTCTGATAGTGTTTGGGATGCATTAAGAGTGCTGAGGCAGAGGCTACCTACGTGCGTCTGCCTTTACGCGTGTGTGTGTACGTGTGTGTTTATACGTGTCTGGTGCTTCTCTGTGAGCATATTCATGAAAGGTACCGTCGGCTCTCACGTCACGTTACCACCTCTGGCCTTTTTGACGTCTGTTTGAGTGAGATGTGTCTCTCCTGCTCCTTTCCATGCATTTCCCTTCTCCTCGTCTTCCTCATCGTCTTCATTAAAGCATACGTCCACATGAGACATCATAGCTGCTTTCGTCTGACGCTCATTAAACTTTAACCAGAGATATGTGCTGTATGTTTGATTGAACTCTTCTTCTTCTTCCTCCATTAAACAAAACAAACCATAGAATTCAGTTTCTACTCTAAAGAAACACGGAACATGTTTCACACCACGGCCTCTTCGTCCTTTTCATACGGAAGGAACGGCTTTGAATATGGAGATTTGTCTGCGGTATTGATGATGATGATGATGATGATGATGATGATGATGTGCATCATCTCCTCTCTCTCTCTTTCTGCAGTGAGACGTTCTGCTCGTTCTCTGGCCAGCGACATGTTCGAGCTGCACCTCGGGGCTCACCTCCTCCAGGTAAACACCACACCCTCTCTCTCTCTCGCTCTCTCTCTCTCTCTCTCTCTCTCTCTCGACATTGGTAGTTGTGGCCTTAGAAAAGCCAGTTTGATCAGCTGTTTACATTCAATAACACACGCCAGCCGCCTCTCTCCCACACGTGGTTCAGTCAGGAAACGCTCACTCTAAAGTTCCCTTATAGACGCATGCAGGGGGTCAGGGGTCGGGACGTTTCAGGACCAGCGACCGGGACTCAATCATGAAGATCAGGCAGGTTTATTTCCCTCCCACCTGTATTCTGACAAAGATCGCTGCAGTCCAGACGTCTATAGCCCATATGTAGGAACAAGGTAGACATCCCATAAAGTGTGTGTACGTTCTCAGGTTTATGTAGACAGAATTTACTTACACGACAACATTTTCAGTACAATTCTTGCATATTGATGTATTGTTGTTGGTGGGTTTCCAGAACAGTCTACACATTATTGGAAGAAATGTCTGGAAACTGAACAGGAAGCTTAACTTCTGTCTGTGTGCTGTAGAAGAAACAACAACATGGATCCATAAGAGTCGGATCAAAGACCTGCAGACCTGGAAGAGAAGCACAAACGTCTACACAGTGATACAACTTGATACAATTAAAGCAAAACTCCGAGCACACACAGATTCTCCCAGAACTCAGGTTCTTGGACCGGTATCTGCCGACAGATGAACGGCGCCCGAAGGGGAATCAGGAGGAGCCAGGATGAGGAGACAA
>NW_027466817.1:9925000-10040000 GCF_046128005.1 Genypterus blacodes
TAGATAGATAGATAGATAGATAGATAGATAGACAGACAGACAGACAGACAGACAGACAGACAGACAGATAGATAGATAGAACCTTTGATCCAGATGTGAACAAAATGGTTGGAGAGAGTTAAAGCTGTTTGTTGATATAGGGACTAAAAATAGACACCAAATAAATAACAGATAAAAAAAAAAATCTTTGTAGCTGGGAATCTTCAAAACAGAGATTTTGTGGGAAAGAGTTGAAATGTCACGTGAATGAAGTTGTAATGTACAGAAGTTTAAAGTTAATTTTGACTTTTTTCTGGAAATGTCAGAGCTTTTGTCTCATCATATGTATATGTATGTAATGTGCATATTATTTTAGTTGTTTCTTTACTCTACACATAGAAACTTTATTTTTGTAACATTTAAACTTTACTGCAGAAACCTTTGCCTGAAATTTTTTGACTTTATTCCCGACATCTCTCTTTTTTAATTTCTTTCACTATCGACCCAAAACACCCCGGACTCGCTGACATTCCAACATTAAAGAACTAAATATATAATGCCCACAATGTTGCCTCGGCAACAGTAATTTCCCCATATTTTCCCCGTACGTCGGAAATTTGTTCCATATGGTGTCTTGGGTGGAGGATTTAATGTTATGTTTATTAGAGGTGGCAGAAATCCAAATATGAGGTCTTTCCCCAAGAGTTGAAGCAGTGGGTGTGTGAGACTAAAAGCTTCCATCCCTTCATCCATCCTCCCTCGCTCCACGGGGATTCCTAAACTCCTCCACCCTCCCGCCCCCCTTCTCCGCTGGCTTGTCGTCCGCTGCCCTCCTTCCTCCCTTCCTCCCTCCCTCCCTCCCTCCTCGTTCCCTCCCTGGCTGTGATGTCCTTGAGGGCCTGCTGAAGCTCCCATAAAGCCTGCAGTAAATGGCTCTAATCCTGTAATAAATGGCTGTGTCCTACAGACAAGGGTGTGATGCTGCTGCAGCCACGGCTTTATCAGATGCAATGGTATTGGCACACACACACACACACGCACACGCACACACACAGAAATTCACAGTTGTAATAGAATCAGCATACGTGTGTGTAAGCGTGCGTGCCCTCTTTTCCTCTCTCTGTCTCTCTCTCTTTCCTGCTCTGTCTCCCCACACACACACACACACACACACACACACACACACACACACGTGGCTTCAGATGGAATCACCACAGCTCCAATTGTGCTGCTTTTATGGATGCCATGCAAGAGCAGAGCTATTATTACCTTTAAATGATTAGAGACGCCACCGTGATGCATTATGATGATAGGATCATATAGAGCAGTCGCGCTGCTCTTTATGCGTGCGTGCTGGGATCGACTGCTGGCTGTGACTGAATGAAGGAGCAAGCAGGGAACGCCGGGAATAAGAAGAATACTAATGTGACCTTTAGAGATACTTGGAGTTCACCTGTTTTTAATCAGCAAATACAATTGATTTTTATCTCCCCTGGTTTTATTTGGGTATTACTGTAGTCACTTGCTCCTGGGAGGCTTGACTGCGTCTGTGTGTGTGTGTGTGTGTGTGTGTGTGTGTGTGTGTGTGTGTGTGTGTGTGTGCATGTGTCTGTGTGTGCTGGAATGTCTTACAACCTCCACACTCCTTGTTGAGTTGTAACCCGGAGCGGCGCTTTCATTTTCCTGTCATAACGTATATTGATTTTCCTCGGCCCCAACATGTGTGTGTGTGTTAGAGCTTCTGTTGATCAGTGTGTGTGTGTGTGTGTGCGCCCTTCCCTCTAGGTGGAACTGACCGGCAGCAGCGTGTTTGACTACATCCACCCCGCAGACCACGTGGAGATGGCGGAGCGGCTGGGGATCCGACCCCACCTGAGGGCCGAGGCCGGCTGCCACGTGGCTCCTGAGAGCGCCTCAAGCTCCGCCTCCACCTCCTCACTGGCTGGCACCCCTGAACCTGGTACTGACTATTTAACAGTGGTGAAAAGTAACAAAGTATATCAGTAGATTGCTTTTTTTATCTTTGCAAATAATTAATATGTATCCAAAGTAAAATAACAAACAGATACAAACCCCTCTCAGGTTGGCGTTAAGGTTTTCGGACCCGAGATGCAAATACGATTCTAGTATTTACAGACTTGCGTAATTTTTTTTCAATGTCATCACAAAAACTCTGTGTGTTCGTTTGCCATTTTGTAAATGTTTGGCCGATAGAATGTTTGTGTTTCTCCAATTTTCTCTGGAGAAATGTGAAGGTTAAAATCAACGTACACAGAGGAATGTTATCATTCTTCTGAGTTACTTTCTTGCTTTCCACACCTTAGATGTGCCCTTATCAGTTCCTTTAATAGTTAAGTGTGTGGTCTTGCAGTTTTTTGTGTAATAAGGAGAACATGCGGTATTGAAATCACTCACTGACGCTGTAGAAGCAGTCTGAAGATTGGATAGATTGGTATTGATATTGATATTGGATGGGTATTGTTTTGACAGCACCGTCGAGTCCTCACTCTCCTGCCGACGAGCCTCCCGACCGTGGTTTCTTCATCCGCATGAAGTCCACACTCACCAAGCGAGGCCTGCACGTCAAATCCTCTGGATACAAGGTACAAATGAGTGAGGAAATCATTTATCATTCTCTGAATTATAACATGTATTATTCATAATTCCCTATTGATCCGCTTGTTCCTGCATGAATGAATTAAATGCACAAGTGGATCCATGTCAGGTTGTGTGGCGCCGCCGTTGTCAAGCTGCTTTTTTTTTTTCAAGGTTTTTCACCACTGTGATGTCGTCTGTAGTGTAAGAAGAGTTCAAGTGTTTCACTTCTAAAGGCTCTTACACCAAAATGCAGAAACATGCTCCATTACAAGTAAAGATTGTGCATTAATCAAAGTTCTACTGGTGTAAAAGTGTGTGTGTCTTGTATTTGTCAGGTAATCCATGTGACGGGTCGAATCCGCTGCCGCCCGGCTCTCGTGCCAGGCTCCGCGCGCTCAGTTCGCCGACCGCTGGGCTTGGTGGCGCTGGCGCACACGCTCCCGCCCTCCACGCTCAACGAAGTCCGCATGGAGAGTCAAATGTTTGTCTTCCGAGTGAACATGGACCTGCAGGTCACATATTGTGAGAACAGGTAGGAATAGACACAGAATGAAAGAAAGATGATTCAGGCATGAATGTATGTTTTAATTCTCTGTGTGTGTCTGTAGGATCTCAGAGTACATGGATCTGACCCCAGCAGAGGTGGTGGGACATACGTGTTACCACTTCATCCACGTGGAAGACCTGGAGAACCTTCGACAGAGCCACGAGGACTGTGAGTTACAGATACAACCGCTTTGTTTGCTACCTGACGTCACCGCCCGTCCTCATCTCTGTAAATTGTCTTTTAGTTCTGGGTTTGATAAATCACAGAGAGCCCAGTTGAAGTCTGATCCGGTCCCGTTGTGATAGGCGCCCTCTGCTGTCATCAGTCATCAACTGCAGAACTCATCACAGGCTTCTTTTCTCTTGTCAGTGCTGAGGAAAGGTCAGGTGGTGACCGGTTACTACCGTTGGCTCCAGAGGAGGGGAGGCTACCTGTGGATCCAGTCCAACGCCACAGTCTCCATCAACCACAAAGCCCCCCACGAACGCAACGTCATCTGGGTCAACTACGTCATCAGGTTAGTGTGTATTTAATCATTTGGGGGCTCTGGGAGAATGATTGGATTTAATGTTCAAAAATCGGGATTCAAACTTGTTGTCACCATCAAAATGATTATCCAGTCTGTCAATACTGGGATTTACAGTCTCAATGAGATATTATCTGAGTTTCCTGATGTTTGTTTATATCCCAGTGGGCGGACAAACCTTAAACATATTATGTGAATGAACAAAAGTTTGAATAAACCCCTGATTTCTTAGAAGTCACATCTATGAGAAGACTTAAAGGTGAAGAGAATATGTTAAAGATAAGATGATCAAATGATGGGGAGCAGTATCCTCTGTAATAAATAAATGGATGTGTACATTAAGGACAAAATTAGTAAATAGAATTATGGCAAAATGCACATTCAGTGAGTATTTAATTCTTGAGATTGAATTAATTATAAAAATGTGTCTTTTCTTTCAAGTGTCCTATTACATATCTTGTCTCAGATTGTGTGGAATATTTGTAGGATTTTGAAAAACACAAATGTATTTATAACCCATGAGCTGTGTGGACTTTAAACCACATTCATCTTTTGAAACGCTCATTAGTGCTCAGTCATCGCTTACAAAACCTCATTAGGATGACACATACAGAAGTGATTATTCATTACGTAAAGCATTAATGCTCATTATTTCCAATTGCCTAAACTTTGATGAACATTGGAAAGAAACACCTTCATTTCAAAATGCACAATTCTATAATGCCGATCATCTGCATATAGATTTACTACATTGACAGTTTATGAGTCGTGCTGACATGTTACAGCACGGCGCGGGTGTGACTTACGCTTCAAAAGGCGACGTCATAGGCTAGAAATGAAGCATCAGTCAACCTTATGACCAATGAACGATTGCAATTTATCAATGACTCCTGCACCAGACATGATAGAATCAAAATCATGCTCTCATCGATAAATAAGCTGTTAGATGTCATTATTGAGAGATAATCGGAGGACTACTCTGCCTTGGCCGAGAGACAAACTCTCATGAGCGCCCCTCAATTTCATCATTTTCCCATTATTCCCAATCCCATAAACTTTGATTTTTACATCAAGAACTTTATGAAGTACAAATGCCCAAATTGTCCATTTCTGCATTGCATTCAGTAAGACATAACTTCACATTTACAGTTTGAGTTATTATGAGTTTATATAATGGCAAAAAGCCTGTAAATACCTCACGATAGCGCAATTCCCAGATGATTGAAGTACTGCAAAAACAATCGCGTTGCTCAGTGTGACAGGAAATGCTCCCAATTTTTCTGATGTATTTTCTACAGACATACATTCACTATTATAATTGTTATTGCGCATTATATCAAACATTACCATAATGTTTTTGAAAGTAATATGTTACACGATTTAAAAGTGCATAATATTACGAGAAGCCCTGTGCTTTCTTTATTTTTCTTTGCTTTATTATTGAATCACTTTATTGTCGATGGATTGCATGTCATCCTCATAACGTTCTGCATAAATTGAAGTTGTTAGTTTGAAGTCGTGCATCAGCATCGATGTTGCACACAGGCACTGTTATTCTAAACAGCTATGCCTGATCGCTTGAACTTTGTGATGAATCTGAATTTGCCACTTTGCACTGCGTTTAAGCTGAATTTACACGTGAATTGTCTCTGCATATTTGGTCGCAGGCTTTGTTTATATACCACACTGACAAAACATCTGCAACAAAATGTGCCTTTCCTTTATTTCCCTCTTGATACACACATACACACACACACACACGTATTCAACACACGTAACAAAATGCATGCGTGGCGGCGGTGGAGGAGTCAGACAAAAACACGAGGAGTAGGCTGAATTTCAATGCTAATTGGACCGAAGCTTTATAATTACAACAAATGGATGTCAGAATTTTGGGGCTGAATGGTGTTTTAGTTAATTAGTGCTGTAATTACAAGAGCTCATTAACTTCTACAGCAGCCTCTTCCTTGTCTGAGCTAAACGGTGTATAGGTGGGCTGCTGAGTGGAGTGTGTGTGTGTGTGTGTGTGTGTGTGTATGTGTGTGTGTGTGTGTGTGTGTGTGTGTGTTCAAGGGTGCGGTCGGCCATCTCTTCATCTCTCAGTATTGTGTACTTGTGATAATGGTGTTCATCTGAGAATCGTGTGTGTGTGTGTGTGTGTGTGTGTGTATAGGAGGTTTTTATTAGGCACGCCATTAATGTTTTTAATGCAATAAGTGGCCTCAAGTGGTGGATGATCATTTATGCCTGTGTGTCAATCTTTCTCTCTCTCTCCCGTCTCTCTCTCTCTCTTCCGTCTATCTGTCCGTCCGTCTCTGTCTCTGTCCCTCTCTTCCTGTTTCAGTCGAACGGAGTTGCCTGACACCCCGCTGGATCTGCACCAGCTTCCAGAGAGCGTTCGAGCAGAGCGACTTCGCGTCAGTTCCTCCCCCTCTGACAGCTCCCCACAGGCCCGAGGTAACACGCCAGAGGAAGAAAGTTACTTTAAGCCCTAATTTACTCTAATATTGAGATACTTCAGCAATTTACTCGAGTATTTAAATTTTGGGAGACTCCTTTCTCCTTTTACATCATTTTATATGATAGAGATATAGATAGAGAGAGAGAGAAAGAGAGAGAGAGAGGGAGAGAATGAGAGACAGATAGATAGATAGATACTTCTTCTTCTAACATTTCCCTTCTTTTCAGGTTCACAATCAATGAAGAACTCAGCAGGTAAAAGT
Organism: Genypterus blacodes; assembly: GCF_046128005.1. Taxonomy (NCBI): domain Eukaryota; kingdom Metazoa; phylum Chordata; class Actinopteri; order Ophidiiformes; family Ophidiidae; genus Genypterus; species Genypterus blacodes. Next base: position 9,931,374 of record NW_027466817.1, read on the forward strand.
GACCCTGACACTAAAGCCAGAGAGAAATTCCCTGCCACTGCCATCCAATCAGAGGACAGGAGGAAGCGCCCGCTGAGGTCGGAGCCTGAGGGCGCCCCGCCCGAAGCCCGGCGTCGACTGGAAGAGCTGCGACACACAGAGGAGAGTGTTTCAGCCTCCTCTGACCTGGCCAGTGAGAGTGAGGGAGAGGAGGAGGAAGAGACGGAGTGGGACCAGGAGGGAGATGGTGACAGGTTGAAGCAAGAAGAGGGTGGGGGCGGAGCCAAACAAAGTAGGGGCGGAGACACCCCGACGAGAGGCGAGAGGGGGAGCAGGGTGCACAACGGCCGGGCTGTGATCCAGCAGCTGAAGAGCATAGTGACTCCGTCTCCTCTGCCCAGCAGCCCCAGCATCAAGACTGAACATGAGGCCCTGAGCAGCGGGGGGCGATGGGGATCACACACGCAGACCTCCGCCTCTCACACACACAATGCTGTCCATAACACCCAGCCCTCGCACACACACACTCCTGCCAGCAGCCTCAACGGCGACAGCCCCACCACCCCGATACCCGACTCTTCCTCCAGCAGTGAGGCCCCCCCGAAGGGGCTGTTCACTCCCCCGTCCCCGGCTCTGTCCCCCACCATGTCCGTCTCCTCACCGCTGCCCCGTGAGGACAGGGTGGTGTCAGGCGCTCTCAGTCGGGGCGGTGGGGGTCCTGACTTCGAGCTGCTTCAGAGACTGGCTGTAGGTGGGGCAGCGGGGCGGGTCCTCTTCCACCCCCTGGCTCTCGGCCCGCAGGGCCCCCAGAGCCTCTATGCCCCCAGTACAATCCGCTACGCTCCACCTGAGCTGCCCCACTCCCACCACCACGGCGGTGGACACAGCGATGGCCTGCAGCTACGCTCAGACCACCACAAGGGACCCCCGCCGGCCTTCTTCCCCCACCTACAGAGGTTAGCTGGGCTGCCCCCCTTCAGTGGTTTCTCCCCGTCTGACAGCCCCTTCTCCTCAGGCCTGCCCTTCTGTATGAACGGACTGAGGGGGGCCGCAGGCTCAGAGGAGGACTGAGACTCGGAGGGGAGGAGGAGAGATGAGAAGGAGAGACGTAAAGATAAAAATTAAGGATGGAGTGAAGTGACAGAACAGAAAGAGAGATGTTGAGAAGGGCAGGAGAGACTGAAGTGGCAGGACATTAAGCCTCTAAGGACCTTACTAATTAGACAATGAGTTGAATAACTGCGGTCTTAAGTCTTTGACATGTCCCTGCCACCGGGAATTATTGTGTCTACTGACTGTGGACAAGTGACAGTGATCCTCAGAAAAAATGGAATATGGAAACTTTTGACTGGTCGTCCCTCAAGACATTTCCGTCTCTTTAATGAACTCTGCTCTGTCTTTGTCTCAGTGACTGTGTTTCAGTGTCTCTTCTGCTCAGAGAAGCCATATTGTACATAAAGACAGAACCATAAATACCTTCAGCTCATATCCTCCTCACAGTCATCCCGATTAACCCAATTAACCTGTAGAAAGAGACGGAGCGCTCGTCTGTAGGCGTGAAAGTGACGTTTGGAAAAGACGTTTTTGCTATTGCAGTATTATAAAAATGACTGGGATAAAGGTAAGAATTAATGATGAGGTTTCCCTTAAAATAGATGGGGGGCCAACTCTTTTTTGTATTGATATAGGAAGGGACAAATGATGAACTGATAAAAAATGAAAGTATTCATCAGTCAGCCATATTTAAAGCACACAACTGAGGACAGAAATATGAATAATGTCGTCCCAGACATTCCATTATCTATAAGGGAAGAAAATGCAATGCTGACATTTGGCTCTTTCTGTTACATTGTTTGAGTGTAGGAATCCATCATTTGTTCATTAATTGTAGTATATTCTGTACGATGTTGCGGTTGTGTTTGTGTACAAAAGCCATATTGCTGTTGTTTTGGGTTTTTTATATGAAAGTTTTTTATTGATTTTTCGATTTGTTTGGCCACAGATAAAAACAGATGGACGGACGATTTAAAACAAATGTATCTAGAAAGGCAATATAACCACGTTTCCTTGGATGCACCCTATCGTCCAAATACCTTCTTTTTTTTATTATTCTCAAAAAATATATTTCTGAAAATGTTTTTAGAAGGGAAACATATTGGGGGGCGGGGGGGGGAAAGTGATTATTATGGTTTATGTGTTTTTTCTGAGCACTTAGTGAAATCTGTTCTGCTGTGAACTCAAAGCACTTCATCACTTAATGCTCTCTGTCTCGTGCTGTAAAACAGAGAACAATGCAAAGCGTGGTCGCTAATATCAGAGCCCTGACCAGTGTGGTGAATAAACAGACCGCACTTTGTATATGTGTGGTCACTAAAAATAGACCCGTTAGAGGTCAATAAAAATGTTTCTGATGTTGGTTTTAATTCAGTCAATTCTGAAATAAAATGTGACAAATTTCAGCTTGACACCGATGGATCAAAATTCACCTCAGGTCTGAAAACGATTACAGCTGAAACACTTAAACACCGTAGTAAAAGACATGGATATCTGTTTTAAATTGCTGCTCAGAATATCTTTGGTATTTAAATGATGTAATTCCCAAACTTCACTTTTTTATTTTTTTGGGGGGGAGGTTGTCCTAAACTTACACGCGAAACATTTCATTCCAAAATGAGATGCTGTTCAAATAAAAACAATGCAATAATTAGAATAAATATCCACTATTGAAAGAGTGAGAGATTATTTGGAAAACAAACCTTTAAGACAGCAAATTAATAATGGATTGAATTAAGCATTTTAGGATTAAACCCTTCAAATTGATCTGTAATTTGCTTGAGATGCACCTGAAATCCTGTAATCTGTTGTAATCACAATGTTTTGTCTGTCCTTGGATTGAGTTCTATGTGGGGGGTGTGGGGGGAGGGAAGGGGGGGGGGGGATGTCTGATGTTCTCACGTCTGGTGTAAACAAACAAAAACATGTCTAACTGTTCAGATCGGATGTGCACTATACGCCCATAGCTGTCACGTATGAATATGTGCAATCATGCATATTTTGGGGGGGAGTTCAGTGGTATGATGTGTGTGCGTGTGTGTCTGTGGGCGTGCGTGTGGGTGTGTGTGTGCGTGTGTTCAAAGCTAACCCCTTACTCATCACTGTGAATCTAACCTCATTCTCCTCATCATTGTGAATAATACTCCATTCACCTCAGTTCATTTAATAAAATGAACGAATGTAAAGAAGAGAAAAACAATGATACAGATACGATTACAATAAAATATTCCAGTAGAGGAGCACAACTCTACCTCGACTCTTCTGTCTCTTTATTCCCACAGACTGAAATGGAAATAACGGATTGTATAAAAGTATACATTTTACACACTGTGCAGAGTACAATTCCAGAAATGTACTTGACATTAGTACTGGTCGATTATCAAACTGAGATAATATAAACAAATCAAAATTCCACAGATGCACCTGAGAGACTGATCCTGCAGCTGCCGCTTTGTGTCTGAGATTATCTATAGTGACTCCTTAGTCTAACAGAGAGTCACTAAATTAAATAAACACAAATAAGGCAAAGTATAAGTACAAAAAATCAAATAAGTATTAAAAGAATAAGCAAAATCTTCGGTGCAATGAAAAATTAATGGAAAACTCGATTTGCTGCTACAGATTATAGTATAGTATAGTATAGTATAGTATAGTATAGTATAGTATATGTCCACCCAGGTAATCCTGGTCCTATAACTGTCTCTTTTTCGCTGAGGTGCTCTACTATGCCTCCAAATCCAAGCAAAGAGAGTAACTAAACCAATCTATCAAAACTGAGCAAATAAATGCTAAAAGATGGATTTGGAGAGTGGTCGTTTTTACAACTTTCCCCGGTCTTTGAAAGCATCACGGTGCATTCACACCTGTGTGACGTAATAGAGGTGATGGTGGTGTGTGCCGGTCTCAAAGCGCTTTAGGCTACTGGCCAGAGTTACACTTTTATGAGTTTAGATATTTGAAGGTTCCAGAACCATTGAAGGAAAAATGTTTCCGTGACTCGAAAAAGAAGAAACGTTCGCCACTGCAGGCTCCTGAACGCTCCTGCGGACCGCCGGTGAGTGTTTAAGCTAACAGCGCTAGCTCCTTGCTTACACCGTCTGTGTTCACTTTCGTGTTTGTGTCAGAGGTAAACCAAACTTTCTTCACCTACAACCAATGTTTGCAAAAGTATTTCCGTGTTATTAGTTAAAAGTTTATTTCGTTGCGTTTGTTTACTGCTAGCTACGTATTAACGTTGTTCTAGCTACGGAAACTAATCTTGAATAACTTTCTAAAAATCAGATTTAAATCAGTTTTAAAATGCGTTTAAATACTTTTATTTATTTTATTATTTATTATTAATATACTTTTATTTATACTGAAGCGTTTTACCTTAGGCTCATTCAAGTTATTTTTTGTTACATTTTAATTTTAATTTCAACTACTACTATTGCTCATCTGCGTCAAATGTGGTGCAGCATATTTCAATAACCACATTTTAAGGGTCTTAGGGATGTATGTCAAATATTAACAATAATAATAAAGGCCATAACATAATAGGTTGAATGTTCTGCTGCGTTTATGAACGTTACTGGTGTACACAACTTTACGAGCATTGGACGACTTTAGACTTGTACCTCTTGAAATGCATATAAACCCATCTGTGTTCTTGCGTCAGTTTAAAATAGCTTATTGTGATTCAAGTACAACATACATATTAATGACAAAATCTTCATCTTCTTCAAATTCATTTGTAGTGAGGTTTCTGTAAATAGCAGTCATAATAGTGTACATGTATTTGGAGTCTGAACCACAATGCAGACACAAATCTAGACTCTACGGGGCCATTTGTGACTCTGACATCTGTTAAAGAATTTCTAATGTACTCACATTAACATTTAAGCATTTAGCAGAGGCTTTAACCCAAAGCGATGTTACAAATTATATTTAACACAAGCACAGATCTAGTCAGGGGAGAACGACAAGAGTAGGTGTCATGAAGCTGAAACTGAGATAAATGTATTTGCCTAAATGTCAGTACACAATTTACTGAAATTTCTGATATTTAACAGCAATTCACAAACTCAAGGCCCAATTAGTGCCAAGGTGGGTGAATAGATAAGAAGACGGTAGCATCCGTGCAAATATATATATTTGTATATGTGTGTGTGTGTAAGAAATGGAGCATATCTTGGTGGCATAAAACACAATGGTATTAAAGCCTAATGAGTGTGTAGCAGGTGAGAGTGACCCTGGTATGAAGTGATGCAGTGGGACGCTGCCGGATGAACAAAGACCAAAGCAGAAAGTGTATGAGTACATGGAGTATCACTTATGTGTGTGAGGGACGATATGCGGGTGTGCGTCAACCTGAGTTAGAGGATGTGTTTGTGTGTGTGTATGTGTGCGCACGCTGGAGGTTTGGGTGCGTGTCCGTGTGTGCATCTGTATGAATTTGGCAGTGTGTGTTGTCTGAGGCAGCCCCAGGGAGGGGCTCTGACATTGAAGACGGGTTAAATCCTGTTTTACATTCAAGTGGCAGGCCCCAGTTCATTAGAGTGAGGATCATTCCTCCTCAAGACCAAAGGAAGCGCATACTAAACAAGAGCAGTTGTTGGGGAGAAAATGCCATTGTACGTGCAAAACCATATGTAGCGTATAAGCGCGTTAGGAGAAGTGAATAGAGCCACAAAATAAGCGTCTTTATCCCCTCTATCTCTGGACAGGTGGACAGGCTCTACATAGCAGGGTAAAGACGTAGTTTACACAGCTGAAATAAATGTGCGTGCGTGTGTGCGTGTGTGCGTGTGTGTGTGTGTGTGTGTGTGAGAGATCACGAGTCACGGCAGCTCTCCTGACTGTCTTCTGCCCGGGCTGTCATTGAGTCACCCACACGCCCTCCCTGTCACCGACTTTGATGGCTTATCTCACCCCCTGAATTGGAGTCGCGCTCCCGGGGGAAATACCTGAGCACATGTAAATGCATTTGAAAGAGTAAAAATATGGGCAGGAATAATGGAGAGTGGAATGCAGGGCGACTCGCAGACAGGAAATAAGCAGGGGCAAAGGGCATAATCACGCCTGTACTCTATACTTTAGCCTGACTGCGGTGTAATAAAGGTATAATTCTTCGACCTCATAGTATTATCAGGTTCTCTCTTTTCAGATTCGGGGCTTTAAAGCTTTGCCACTCTGGCTCACTGACCTCATACATACAATGACTTTTTAAAAAATTCAACTCATACATTTGCAAAAAATAACCTTCACCTCCCTAACCTTTGACCCAAACCCCAGGCCGAGCCTTATAATGACTTTACCACCACACTTTGGGCTTCCCTCCATCTATATGTGTCAGTTTAACTCCAATTCTAGAGTCGGACGGTAATCTCGATGTCTAATTAATCCCCTCACTTTGAAACAATGTGACGCAGTTGGTTCCCACAATTCAAAAAGCTACCCAAGTGCGTCCCTCCAGCGCTCCTTGGGGTCCAGGTGATTTCTGAGCCGGCTTGCTGTGTCGTTTGAATGAAACTTAAGTGGAAATGTTAATTGGCAAAGCCATTTTGAGGGTGTTGTTTTTTTCACCCACCTGTGGCCCAACGTCGAGAATGTGATTGGTCAACTCGCAACCCAAATCACACGATACCAAAATGTTGCCCTACTTTCTTAGTTTTGTACGAATATGGCAAGTTGTAGTTGTAAGTTCAGGCTACAGCCCCAAAATGTATAAACTTTGAGTACTCCCAGAAGGCTCCAGGCTCCCTGACGTGGTAGAAATGCTAAGACTTGTAGATGATTATAAACTCGCTGAGCTTCTCCGCTCTCCTCCTGGTCCGTCTCAGCAAGGAGAAGGCCGGTCCACACTTTATGTTGTTCTGCAGGCAGGTCCTTTGATCCATCTCGTGGCATTTAACACCTGAGAGCAGATGAGCTAGCAGAGGTTACGGCTGGTACTAGAGAGGCCGGTACAACGGGCGTGTACGGGGCGCTGGACCCGTACAGGATCGGGGTCTGTGGCTGGAGCTGTGGTTTTCGTAGCCGCTCGGGGGGGTCTGCGGCGCGGTGCTGTTTGTTAGTGAGGGCGCGTCTCCTGCCTCTGGGCGCCCTGCCCTTTAGACGCGCCGGGCCTCGGGAGCCTCCTGCATGCAAAGCAGACCTGTGCAGTCAGACGCAGCCGCGGAGGAGAAGGAGAACGTGAGGAGGAGTCCACAAAGAAAGGACTCGAGGGCGAAAGGGTAGAATAGGATCTGAGGGAGAGAGCAGAGGAGGAAGGAAAGGGCTGGAGGGGAGGAGGAAGAGGAGGAGGAGGAGGGTAGTGGTCACACTGCAGCAAGCATCCAGACACACCCTGCATGCCAAACACAACTGCACTGAAACGCCCCGGGAATCAACGAAACCAAGGTGGTGGGAGAGTGTTGGGGGGTGGGGAGTTAAGAGAGAGGGTGACTCTGAGGTGAGTCTCGACAGCAGCACCTCGTGTCGATGGCTGGGAGATATCACAGACCTCCGCCCTAACCCAGTCAGCGATAGTTATCACAGACAGCCCACCTCCCCCCCATCGCCAACACACACACACACACACAACCACATGCTGCTCAATTCAGCATGTGGACGTTGGTACATGTTAATGCAACACGCCCCATGGGAATCTGGGTTTACTGCCAGTGAAAGAATGTAGCGATTTTTCTTTACTGGTAGCTTTTTGTGAAATATTGTATTAACTTGTAGGTACATGAAAGCATTTTACACATATTAATGTCCGAACCAGATCACCGATATTGATTTTTGTACCATTGTGTAGATCTTCCATGTTCTCTCACAGGCCTGTAGGTGTTTGAATGGACCCTTATGGATCCATGTTCCTTAGATAGAAGTCATGCAGGACCTGAACGCATCTCCTGGACAGAATTCTGCTATGCTATTTGTCCTTCAACGTTCTCTCAGCTACTTCACGGTATGAGGCGACATCGCATCAGCTGCAGACTGAATTGAGAAGAAACCCAGAAGTTACTACAGCGTAGAGATCCTTGAAAACATACAGGGTTTCAGGGTCAAAGGTCAAAGGAAAACACTTAACTTTACTAGTGTAGAGCAGCTTTTAGTTCAGGAGAACTTATTAAACATCCACATGTGAATTTTATGTAAGGTCACATACACGCATATAAAACCTTATCCAAAGTGACGCGTATATATGAGATTTTAATATAATGCAAGCAAAGATCTTGTCTGGAGAGAACAAAAGTGCCAAGAAGCTTGAGTTCTAGTCAAACCCCGGGACGTACTGTAGATGTCAAGAGGCAGAGCCTGGAGGAGGTATGGTTAGAGGGTTTCTACATTAGGTATGATGGTGTTCATGAAATTTCCATGCAAGGAAAGCAAACTCTCTGCAGTCTTTTGTGTGATTCAGCAGATGTTGTGTAGTTTTATTTTGTACATTAGAATGCACTGAAAGTCCTGTACACACACACGCAAACCCCCACTTCCAGCTAGAAATGCACAGAAACTCCATATCATCTTTTACTCTTTTCTATAGGAGCCATTATACAGTATAAGTACCCAGCTGCTGTCAAAGTTCTTTGAATAGTAAAACACACCAGTACATTTATACACACATGTACTGTGTACCCAAAAATAACAGAATAAGAAGATTCAAAGCTTGTGAAAAATACTATGTTTCCAAATGACCAAACTTAATAATAACACAAAAAACTAACAAGAAAAATCCTTTAAAAAATTAATTTGGAATCTGGAAAAATAAACTCTCAGCCATTGTAAATTTACAATACAAACAAGTTTGACACAGAACTTAAACATTCTTTCTGGTTTGAATACAGCACACAAACAAAACCACTGCCGATTTATTTCAAAGATGTATGAAAAGTTGAAGTAGTCCAATCACAGTTATTATTATTAAGCGTAAGATAAAGCACCACTTGAAAATGGCATCAATGATTGCAAACGGTGCCTCGGAAAAAAAGTCAACTTGACCAAAGTATGACGTCGCAGCAACTGTGTGTCTGCGTGATGATGTTAGAAATGATAAACTGCGATTTGAAGTGAAAGCAGCCTTTAAGTAAAAACATGCTGAGGAATCTGACAAAATGCAGATTCATTGTCCAAATTCTAATCAATGTTCAGCATTTTCTCACCGCTTTTCCAAAAGATTGAAAAGTTCCTCTTAAACCTTACATTAATATAACAATGCAATAATAAATTTATCTATAGCAGCACACACACATCCTACCTATGAACATATGTAGGCCTACTTACATGCACGCATTCACACACACACACACACACACACACACAAATAGGGGAGAAACCCTCATTCCAAAGCACCAAACTCACACCTCACACAGATTCTTCTTCTTCTCTGGAGAGACTCTACTTCTGGCCTTTGCCGTCACTGTCATCAGTGTCCGGGTGCCTGTTGCCGCCGTGTCCCCGACGTTCCCGTCTCTCTCGGCACACCTGGCAGTCGTCGTCCTCCTCGTCGTCCTCGTGGATGATCTCCACCTCCAGCCGGCCGATGTAGAGCGACACCGCACACAGCCAGAAGAGGGCGATGCTGCCCACCACCGCTCCCTGCACGAGCACCGCCGGCACGGACAGCAGCATCATCCTCCGCAGGGTGAAGAGGCTGCCGAGGTAGGAGGCACCGCCGAAGGACACGCAGGCGCCCCCGAGGATGAAGAAGGCTGGGGGAGGAAGAGCGAGAGTTAGGTTTGTCAAAGCTCATGCGAGTTAAAAATTCAGTACGCAAACAAATTGGTTGCACACAAACACTCTTAATGATGTTTGTGGGAGTCAAAGATGAAACAGAATCAAGCTAGTCTCCAGTGAATCTAAATGGTACAAAATATGCAAGCTGGCCGTTAATCTCTGATCTCGGCTGGTGGTCCAACGATGGCAGAAACGGCAAAATGAATCCGAAAACCAAATCATTAAGTCATCACACTTCATGACTTGCAAGGTCGTGATTGTTAAAATTTAAAAGCTCCAAATTAGCATTTCTCAGATTGACAGTGGTTAAAGCAGACATCACAGAGGCTCTTTTACCTTTAGACTTTATGCTGGTGAAATAATTAATGGCAAGACCGCCGCGGTATCAAAGCAAAAGTTCATCACAAGTTCTCTCTGGACGCAAATCACTGATGTCAGGACAAAGACGGCCTGGAGAGACCAGGTGTGTGTGTTGATGCAATCAGGTGCAATGAGTCAAAAAAAAGAGAGAAGGAGTGTTTACACAATCATCAGTCATTCACTTTCAAGAACAACCTTGTTTTAGTTTGAATAAATCCACTTTGAGACATTCCAGGCCTGCAGGAACTCTTTGATACTGAATTCATGAGCCTCATTGCTTGCCCAGGTATTAAAATGTGAGTGTCTTAGTATCTGGAGACGTTACTTGGATATCTGAAGACGGGCCTTACATTTTCACATATTGACGCGAGTCCAGTTGAGAGAGAGTTGTTATGTGATTGCCGTCAAGTCTCCAAAACTCCTACAAAGTAGTTTTTCAAACAATTTTAACAATGTACTTATGAATTCCTTCTTCTAAACTGACATCTAAATTGAATTGTTGGGTCTCGGTGACAACGTAGATCCAACAGCTGCATGAATGTGTGAGTGAGTTTGTTACTTCCTGCCTCTACTACATATGCATTACATTACATTACATTACGATCATTTGGCTGACGCTTTTATCCAAAGCGACTTACATTACATTTACCACCCTTTGCAGAGGGGGGAGCAATTGAGAGTTCGGTGCCTTGCTCAGGGGCACCTAGGCAGGGGCTCGAACCGGCAACCCTCCGGTTCCCAAGCGGAAGCTCTACCCACTGAGCCACTGCCTCCCTGCGTGTGTAAGATCAGAAGATCAAAAGTCGGCTATGACATACAGACCTACCATCCATCTACAGATCAGCTTCAGATGAGCATCATGTCTTTATACTGAGGGTTTGTAGGAGAGCTAGATTGAGTTGTGTACATTTTGACTGGGGGCTTCAGAAGTGAAACCAGTTTGCTCAAAACTGCCACCAGGGGCGCTGTTGTGTTTGGAACTGTTAGGATAGAGTGCAAATGATGTAATATGTTTGGATTTTAGAAATGTAACTTATCCGCAAGGCTTTGAACTTGTGAGCTGATTGTTTCTGGTTGTATGTGTTGCATTGACAGGCAGCTAATCACAAAGCGGAACAGACAGGAACTCTGAACCCAATGTGCTCTGCAAGCATTTACATGTTAAATCAACATACAATCTCGGTGTGTGGTATCCAGATAATGAGATCGTGCAATGCAGGGCTGCAGTATCTGTCCGTCACTATAGTGCAGCAGCTTCTACTTTACATAAAAGTCTGTACCATATCCTGCTTCTCGCCCCACATCACTCTGGACAAACGCGATGACTCCGATCCCCGTGGCCAGCAGACCATTCCTGAACCACGAGAGGAAACCTGCAAAACAGTGAACGCCTCAATTAACAGCAGCCACTTTGCAGCACAGATTAAGGCACAAAAACGGCGTAAACATCGACGGAATCAATAGGACATGCCATTGGGGACATGTGCGTTTGACTCTGTTTCCTGTTCTTCCTCCAAGATTTAGTGTTTATAGGATCACACTAATTGTTTGGGATGTCAAAGTACCTTTAAACTAATTTTAATTTGTGCAGATTTCAATCACGTCACTTAATCCCTTAATTTCAGTCTGATTCGGTTTATTGTGCATGTGAAGCTGAGCTCAACCCTAAGTTTCTCTTTTACTCTTACCAACTTTACATTACTCTTCTGTTTCTTCCCCTGTACTTGGGTTAAACTAATTCAATATCAACTCATATGGATCACATGTGGTGAGCCTTTTGACAACCTCAACACAGTATTCCAGCCATCCTCGTCCAAAAACTTAAATCTTATATTTAAGGTACTAAAGTGGCTGATAGTGATTGTTATTGTTTTGAAGTTACTCAGGTGGAACTATTTCAGTTGTTTTGACTTGACTTGAATTTAGTATATACATTTGATAGTCTGCTGTATGTTGTGTGAAGACTCCATAGTCTCATGCATTAAATATAAATGTGACATTTACCTGTTTCATGAGACTTCCTCAGCATCTGAAACATCAGAACACAAACATTACACACATCAGATGTGCCAGAAACACAAATATCGGCATCTTACTTAAGGTAAACTAGAGCTCATCTCAAAGCAGCTGTTCGGTTCGAAGGAGGCTGAACCTACCAGCGCGTCCGCCTTGTCGAGGTCTGTCAGCGGGTACTGCTGTAGCTGCTGCTGCTGCTCCGGCCCCCGGCTCTTCCCCCACGCTCCCTTCTCTCCGTGCCGCAGCCGGGCCGAACCGTTCAGCCTCCTCAGCGGGGCTGCGGCGCACGGAGCCCGGGCGAGCTTCGCCGCCCGCGCCAGGTGAGCCACAGCCCGCGGCAGCTGCCTCCTCATGAAGAGCCCGAGGAAAGCCATGACATCACTACGATTAGAGTAGAACCTGAGCGGAACGTTGCCTCTGCGTGCCCTTTGACCGCTCAACTACAACCCGGAACACGGAGGCTCTTTCCGGGCTAAGAAAGGGAAGCGAAAACCAGGCAGCGACTTCCTGCGACCGTATAGAACGCAACGCAACACAACAAATATTACCTGTGACTTTGACGACTGAAATGGTTTTCACTACATTTTTGGAATTTTTATTTCGTAATTTATTTTTTTCACGTTCATATGGCGACATTTCTCTCGTTGTGGAAAAAATTGCGTGTGATTGCGTATTTGAGCCGCGCGAGAGCGTCAGAGTACAACAGTCGACCGTTTCGCCTTGCACGCACGCACAGAGAGAGACAGAGAGACAGACAGACAGCGCGTCCTTCTGTCAGACTGTTGTGGATAAGGGCCTTTTCCTGTCGCTGTCAGTATGCACAGGGTCTTTTGTCTTTTTTGGCCCTTTGGGACTGAGGAAGACCACGCCTGTCATACCTGATTGTTTAGTGTGTCAAGAGCTGTACAGCGTTCTCGTGTGTGTATTTGTGTGGGTGTGTGTTTGTCAATGGTGGGGTGTTTCACAGAGGGCCAAATGTTTGATGTGGTGAGCAGCTGACCCTCTGGTCTCTCTCACGCCACTGTCCACAACACAATGGGACACACACACACATATACTCACTCAATCTGCTACAGATAACACATTTCCTGCAGTAATGATCTGCCTTCAGTAGCCTTTTCTAATACTGGGCAGGATATCAAAAAATTGCTGTAGATTTGTGCTGATTTTGCTGGAGATGTAAGATGAAGCAACATCGTGAACATCGCAAAGGTTTTTTATCTGTCCCAGACAGTTAGAGGCAACTTCTTTCTTCTCTTCTGCTGTTCTCAACTCATTGTTGATTTGCGTGTGATCTCTAAGCTACTCTGCATCGTCTCGTGAGGCCAAGCATGAGATCACAAGCTCCAGCATCATGGTGACTGCAGATTTACTGCGTTTAATTTTGTCTTGCACTTGTGACCCATGACGACTTTTGCTGTTTATAGTTGCCACATAAGTACATTTGGTACCTTTTCTAAGAACATAGTGTTTGGAGTGTTCTTTGTAATATACAGTATCTAATAATATTTTTGCAGTAAACTTATGCAGACAGATACATAAGGGAAAACGCCTGATAAGATTACAGTTACACACACACACACACACACACACACATACACGTTCAGTGGGTGTGGCCCAGACGGAAAGACATCGTGGTAACGGACAAACTGGGTGTGTTGGGCTGTGTGTTCTGTCACATTATTAGAAATGATTATCGATTATTGATTGAGACAATAGTAACCCGACTGATTGATAAGTTCGGAGGGCGTTCAGTGTTTTTATGGTTATGTGTACAGCAGTTTCTGAGTGTTCCCGACTATGATCTCAAACATACACTTGGCTTCATAAGTTAAAAATGTCCTAGAACTCAATGATTAAGTTAAGCTCCACTAGTTAGGGACCAAGGTATTTTTCTGAGTATTTAGTCATGATTAATCAATGTTACAGACAATTTGATCTAGTCCTGCCTCCACGTTTCGTCCCTGATTGGTTGACCTCAGCTGGAACCAGTTTTGCCAATAAGGGCAGCATCACATCAGGTCAGCTGTGAAGAAGTGGCGGCATTGTGTCAAAGTTGAAAGATGAATCATTTGTATCAGCTGTCCCCAAGGTCTTTTGATTAAACAAACGCAGATAAAAAAACATTGTTGTGTATCTCCCTGAGCTGTTTCTGGGAAGGCGGCCCGCACAGCTGATCCCTGCCTCACTACTCCAGTCTGAACTTTGTCTCCTTCTCTGTCCTCTTCCCTATTGCTCGCTTTCACATCCTCAGCCACCTTTCCCCCTCTTCCCTCGCTCAGAAGGCTGCTTTTCTAAGATGTATTTTTATTTCCTGCGTGATTTAATTTCCTTCCTCCAGCGGAGTCATGTGACGGTGCAATTCTATTTTTATTTATTTTTTTAAAGGGCTCTTTTTTTTTTTATCCTAATCTTTTCCTGCTTTGCAAATCTTTTCCACCTTTGGCAGTTTCCTTATCAGTTTACCCCACACCTCCCCATCCCTTTGTCCATGTCTTATTTTTATTATTAATCTTTTTCACTACTCACCTCTCTCTCTCTCTTTCTACCCTTCCACCCACCTCCTCATTAACAACATGAAACCATCTCGTCTGTCTAGTTTTAAAGTGGTCATCTGAATGGCGTGACCTTAGTCGCTGGCGTTGTCATGCATGCAGCAGCAGCAGCAGTGAGAGCGCCTCATACAGCGGCACCACCAGCCCATGCAAGTGACGTGAAACACTCCACACAATCATCCTGGCACTGCATGTCCCACTTATAGGACGTGACCTGAATGTGTAAACACGTCACACACGTTCAGTAACATTCAGTGAACATCCTTACATCCAAAAATATACATCTCAAATGGGTGCAGTGGCTAGTTGAATATTTTCTGGGTGAGTTTTAAATAAGAACTAACCAAGCATGTCTATTTGTGGACTGTTTGTTGTCCTCTCAGCTTGGGTCCCTGTAAGAGAGATAGAGAAGGAGGGAGTGATAGAGAGGAGGCGGAGGAGGAGGAGGAGGAGGACGCGCGTGTGTATACGTGCGGAGTTGCACTAGTCCGTGTTGTGCAGTCTGGGGGATTCCAGCCAGCTGCTTTGGGAGCGCCGACCTTGGCAATGAAAACGTTGTTTTTCAGTTCCTGGAACAAACAAGCGTTAGAGATACAAGTGTGAGCCGACTTACCGCCATTAAAACACGGAAACCAGTCATGTCATCTGTGTGATATCTCAGCACAATGCATACATTCAGAAGCAAAAGTGAAAAACGTTCAATTAGCGGACGCCGGCGGGCTGTGTGTACACTTACTAATCCCGCGGAATGTGTAATCCCATTGTGTGTACACTATGCATTGTGACATGTTGTGAACCCAATAATGAAACATGCAACATTCCCGGATACAGGGTGGAAAGCTGTTGTGTCGGTGTGTGTGTTATTTTATGGTGCAGGTGTGTGAATGTGTGTGTTTCCAAAGCTTCTTTGTTCCTTTAATTATGGTCCTGCTTTTCTTCAGATCTGCTGCTGTTTTATGTTCTGCTGATTTGTTTGATCTGTGAATAACTTCAATGTTGATCACATTGTTTGAGCGCTAATGGCTTGTGCATGTGTGTGTGTGTGTGTTTTTGTGTGTGTGCTATAACAAGCCGGCACCTGCTGGAATCACTTGAAGCTCTGTTCCGCCCTTTGTGAGTTGATCCAGGAACTTGGATTGAATATAACGCTGTACTTTATTCCAGTTTTCTACTTAATGCCTTTTATTTTATCTTATCTAACAATGGATCATCATCCATCCGTTGCCGCTGTGACTCAACTGGTTTCAGTCTCACTGTCATATCTGGCGGGCGTGTTCAGTCAGTGTCATGTTGTGAGTTGTCAGCGTTACGTGCTGTAGGGTTGTGGGGCTTAAATATGAACTCGCTGAACTTGGTGACACTGGATTTGCTTTGTCTGTTGGAGTTCATTACCTCTCTCCATATCTGCAGGCGTGACCCTTGACCGTCTGCCTGCTCTATCTGGCAGAGACGCTGCCTGAAAGAACGTCCAGTCAAAGGCAAAACTTCCTGTTGCTTTTCTCGCCTTATCTACACACAGTGCCAATTGTCAGCTTCTGAAATTACCAACGTCAACTCCACAGAAGGAGAAGGAGAAGTATACAACGGCGCCGGTGCAATGTAATTAGATGAAGACGTCAGCAGTACATGCCTTTTATAAATTAATTTACAAGTCAAGCAATCTAAATCAAGGTTGCGCTTTGTGCCGATTTCAGTCACTTGAAGGCGTACACATCACCTTTATTGCCTTAATAGCCATATAATCAAAGTTGTAAAGTGCATTTCAATGTACTGGCAGAGAGAAAGACACAACGACAGGGAAACCCACAGATAAAGAGTTTGCTCCTGTGTGTGTTTTGCGTGTGGGTTGGTGGTATGGCTTTATGTGTCTCCTTTCACGGTCTGGGAATCCTTAATGTGTCCTGACACATGATGGCCTCTCAGTTGGTATATAATTCGTGCTCCGTTGTGTGTGTGTATACATGTGTATAAAGGCGTTTACATTGACAGAACACGTGTCTTTGTGTGAGTGTGTGTGTGTGTGTGTAGCTGCTGAGGGGTCGGAGCCTCCAGCTGACAACATGGCTGCTGTCCAGTTCTGCCTGTCTAAGCTTAACTGGGGCAGCGCAATGGATGGATGAATGAATGAGTGTGGCGTGTCAGTGTTATGGCAAAACACACACCCTCATTTTCCTCTATAAGCCCTCACGGTGAGGCACTAATCCTCCACCCTAACGACAGCGCTGGCATCATTTCAACACATTACCTCACTTCCTCCTTCTAAATACATAGGCATATATAGGAGGACAATGTCATCGAGCTGTAGTCGACATTGCGATGTTTTAATGCTTACCCAAGCAGATTATTTTGTTTTAATTTGCGAGTGTTACTGAATAAAAACTGATGACAGATGCTTGAATTCTTGATGAAGGTAAGAGATGGACAATTATCTATATAGTATCAGAGTTGCTGGTAGATAGGTAGATGATTTATTGGTTGTTGGTTGGTGGTTGATGCTTAAAGCTACACGCACATAATTTAACAGCCTGTAATGGCTTTGTAGTAGTACTAGTTGAAGCATTTTGAAGGTCTTTGATGTTCCCTTTACCAGCTCCATTGTAGAGTAGACCCCCCTAATCCATATAAAAGGATGACCTTTGACCCTAAAACCTCTGTTTTCATGGATCTTCTTCTGGGTGCACTCTCACATTATTCGGCAGCTCCTGCTAAGAACGTTGCGGAGATATACATGCAACAATATTAAAACAAACCCCACTGTGCTTCATCCAACCTTTGTTATAATCTGTCATGGCGACGGATACTGAATATTATTCTTAGTATAATCCCTGCCGCCCTTGTGTTCACTGTGCGATTTCTTGCGTGCTATTGGGGGTCAAACGTGGTGGCGTGCCGTCGAGAGAGAGAAAGAGAGAGAGAGAGAGAGAGAGAGAGAGGCGTGGAGGAGGAGTGGGGGCAGAGTCAGACTGAAACTGCGGAGCTGTCACAGCCTCCTCCACCCAGACCACTTTTTTTGGAGACTGGGGGTCCGAGCGAGGCTGCCCGGCGGCTCCGTCTGCACCTTCTGCCGGCTCATCGTGTCGGACGCCTCGCTCCTTCTTCCTCCGTATCTTATCGATCACCGAAGAGAAACCCGCCCGGTACCCGCGCGCTTACTCTCTCACACACACACACGTCTACACACTCAAACGCACGCGCTTACTCCAACACGCACGCGCCGGCAAGACGATCCCGGAAATAACACGCGTACTCTCAGCCCGTCACGTAGGCTCGCTGTGGGGCCGCGCCGCTGGACTTCTCGCCGTAGGTAAGCAGCGGGCTGTGGTCTCTCACGGCGGCGCTAGTTGTAACCGTGTGTGTGTTGACATGTTTGCATGTTGAATGTGGTGTGCGCCTAAATGGAAGCGTTGGGATGTGCGTTTTAGTTTAAATCGGCTTCTTTACAACCACCCATGCTTCCATCAATGTTATGTACAACACTGGGTGCTAGAAAATATACTTCTTAAAGCAAATACGATCAGATGTAAGTCCTTATTGACGTGACACATGACGTGTATGATGTGGTTGCATTTTAGTGCGTATATTTTCATATTGATATTCATAGCTCCCTATCGGGTTAACTCCGCCGGATAACCAGCATAGATTATGTAGTTTATAATACCGATAGGGTTCTTATAATTTAAGTGTGTTATCATGTGACTTTTAGGCGGTATTGATCATACGTGGCTCCGCTTAGTGTCGTACTTTATATCAATATTTTTTAACAGTAACCTATTGGCTTGTTAATGGCAGTCTAAAGTTTGTTATCGCGCATTCGCAACATATTTTGCGTTCCCTTCTTATATATTTAACATATGAGGCGTGTGTCTGTAAAAAGCTCAGACCGGTATGATTAACTTCAGGAGCCTCCATTGATTCTACCCAAATGTATCAGCTCTGGTTGTTGCTACATAAACTCGGTAAGGGACCGTCTGATAAGTACACTCGATTGTAGGCTCTAGCATTTTAGGGGCCCTTATCGGACTTTAGAATTGCCCCCTGAACCCGGTCACGACAGTATTTTAACAGTCTACATTACTGTGAGTGTAACTTCAGGACGATCCCTTACATAAAGCAGCGATTTAGCGTAACGCATGCTGTTCAGTTCGGTGTAGTCTATGAACGTTCCTGCAACATTTATTCCATATGCAGGTGATGAAAGGATGAATGTGCAATGTTTTACTATCTTAACCACGGTTCCTTATCAAAGCTTTACTGTGACAAGTGGCCTACATGGTGCTATTAATAGGGCTAACGTGTATCATTTTACCCTCTACAGACATTCTACCGACTCCAAATGTTTATAGGGCGAGAGGAAACAAACGCACATATTGTGAGTAATGATCCAGAGGAAGCAGAGCTCCTCTCCGGCACAGACAGCGGAGGCTCGGCTAGGAAATGAAGGGAGGACGTGAGCTACGTGCACATCCAGCAGATGACGAGATGAAATGGAGAGCTTGGGACACATGGACCTTTTAAACCCAAGCTCTTCCCACGGATGCCTCAGTGTTTCATCAGCGCAAGATAGAAGAACGACAGGACAGCAACTTGTCCGTGAACTTGTTGACCATCACCACCCGTACCGAGCTGACATGGGGCTGAACGGCTTTGAGAGCCCCACAGCCGCCGAGTTACTGGAGGGTCTGGCCTCTCAAACCAGCGCCCCCGGAATCACAACGCCGACCAAACAGTGTAAAACCGGGGTGCCGCTGTATAACGGTGGGGTGGCGTCTCCGTCCGCCACCATTGAGGGGAGCCACGCAGGCGTTCCGGCGAACACACCAAACTCTTACCCTGTACAGATGAAGGGAATGGCCGTAGTGCCAGGCAGCCCTGTGTACCCCCTCACCAGCAGAGCCTTTTTGGCTGAGAACGGAGACCAGGCAGCTCATGACAAATGCCCTTTGACGATGAGGAGGATCAACGCTGACCTAAAAGCCAGACAGGCACAACAACACAAACGGAGAGGAGGGGAAAACTGGGAAATAGGCTCAGAGATATTTAATAGTCTTAATGGGTCACCAGGATCAGGAAGTTCTGTGGACCTGGTGTTTACTCCAGCAGAGTCACTGACTCCAGATTTTAAACGGAGAAAGTTGTCAGATGTAAGTGTTCACAAACCTTCAGAGGCGTCCAGAGTAGCCCGAGCCGTCCCCCCATTCACAGTCCCAGTCAATATCCATAGCAACCAAATGAGCTTCAGTGATGTGCATTGTGTCACAGCCCAGTCACCCTTCACCCCGTCTATCCCCCATACTAATCTGCAGAACAACACACTGCATGTGGCCTCCCTCGGGCCACCAGCTGCTCCTGGCCAGACCTCCCCAGTGGAAGCCACCACTATCCCGACCCCACCTGTCCCTGCAGGGCTTGGCTGGTCGGCAGAGCGCATTGCCCAGCATTGCATCGTCCCCAGCATGAACAACTACGGCATTTGCGTGAAGGACAACTTCTTAGGCCCTCAGTTGGGCGACATGGTTCTAAGAGAGGTGGAGGCCTTGAACCGCAGCGGGAAGTTTCAGGGCGGGCAACTGGTCAGCCAGAGGAACATTCCTTCCCGGAATATCCGGGGCGACCAGATCGCCTGGGTGGAGGGACACGAGCCCGGCTGCATGAGTATCGGGGCCCTGATGGCTCACATCGACGAGGCCATCATGTACAGCGCTGCCAACGGACAACTCGGGGACTGTGTCATCAATGGACGTACCAAGGTGAGAGACGTTTGTACTGTGTAAGGTCACTTGCAAGTATTGATTGACAAGCTTTGAGCCTATTGAGGTGATCAAAGAATGTAAACGTAACATAATTTCTTAGCTATGTTCTAGATTGGTGAACCTAATTTATAAGGTACAGAGGTGTGTAAGATTATGAGTTGTGCTGGATGGACAAACAATGCAGCTGCGCACACACACGCACGCGCACGCGCACGCGCACACACACACACACACATTTCCTTCGATCCATGACTGTGGCTTTGAATTAGCAGAACACTTCCCCCTTCACCTGATTTGCCCTCCTCACACTTTGAACTCTTCCATTGATGAACAAGGCTTTTAAAAGGAGCCCACCTCTCAGCTGCGGGTGAGCCGTGTAATTGACTTCTTTGAAACTGAGATGAAATTCTTCTCAGCTTCGTTTGCAGCAGTCTGGCTGGAACGAGAAGCAAGAAAGTAATAATGCACAGAAATGTATTGGTTTGAGTTCTCTGTGTGCAAGGCTCAGAACTTGTCAATCAAACGGCAGCATGCCTTAATCTGACGATGTCCTTAAATTGGCTCTGTCACGTTTGCGCTGCACTGTCCTCGCTCCTCTATAATGCTGACACACACAAACACACAGCACCTCAACCCTGTGCCTGTCTATGTGCCTATGTTTGCCCTCATGCTGCTGGCACCCAGAAAACAAACCCTGCATTGCCACACAGCATCTCCTCTGTCATTGCTGCTTCTGGCTTTTGAAGACGACTTTTTCAGTCCCTGTGTTGAGTCCGTACACAGACACAGGGCCTTTCACGGAGCTGGTTTAGCAGGAGAATGTTCTGAACACCGGTGTTTTACTCTGTGGCGTTTGTTTACTTCCCTCGTATCTGTTTGAGCAGTGTGTTTTCCCTTTGTATTGGCTTGAATACAATGGATGGCTCAGTCTCTGCATGAATGTCTTTCACGTGATGCGCACAGTTACTGCAGTGCACCATTGGAGATGGAGCACTGTCCACGAGCACTTGGAAGGGTTGTTTAGTCCTGTGGAGACGTAACAATAGTTTAGAATGTCAGCAAGATGTCCTTTTAAAAACCACGACAAGCAAGTGGAAATGGTGTGAGAAAGGATCACCAGCTCCAGTGGTCCTGCGTGTAAACATGCTGACCGTGTACAGTGTGTTTAACTCCGCCCCCTCTACCCCGCGCTGATGCAAGCCCTGAGGTTTTGTTGATCTCCACTTTGAAGCTCTACAAGCCCTCTTTCCACACTTTCACAGCTAGAGTTGGAAAAACAGTACAACAAAGTGGAAAAACGTGTTTCTCAGAACAGAACTTCTGTTCTCTTCTCTCAATAGTTGCAATACTTTTTTCAGAATCTGGTGTTGTGGTCTGATCCCTATCAGGCTTGAGTTAACCATTAAATGCCTGTCCAGACGGTTACCCAACGCAGTCATGATTTACAATGAAGTAGATCAAGAACCAACTAAAAGAAAACAGTAATAAAGGGGAATGTTACATTTGTGTCTGTGTGTGTTTTAATTCATTTAATTTTTACATTTATACATTTTATTCTTTTATCTATTCATGTGTTTATTTAGCAGGAACAATGCCCAATGTGCCAAATAGCTCATTTTCATCAGTTTCACCTCTGATGAATTACGTGGCATTAAAACGTTGAGGTGTTTATGCTCACAGGTTAAAAAATAAGACTCAGTCATAAAAACAACACCTACAGTGCGACGTATGATATCATGCTGTAATGGTTTTTGCCTCACGCAGTCTGACACAGGTCGAGCTTTGTTAAGGATGAGATGAATCCAGCAAGGTTTCATCAGATTTGTAAATAATTGAAACCATTCAGAACTTTATTGCTCCCTATGGGGAAATTTGGTCAAAGTGTTTCCATCAGTCTGGAAACCACGGGGCACCTTGACTGGAGCTACCAGAGAGGGAGAATATGCAGTGTTTTCACAGGAAAGTGGCCATACATCGCGTTAAATTAAACGGCTAAATGAATTGATCAGTCCGAAACCGTTTCCTATCAAACCTGGTAGACGGTTTGCTCTCTGGCTGGATCTGGGCCCTAGGATTGGCCAACAGGGATCAGTGAGCAGGGGGACATACTTTCTTCTCGTTGTGTATGTGAGAGAGAGAGAGAGAGTAAAGGATGATCGGTCTTTGTCTCTTTCTATGTACCGATGATCAATCTCCACCCCCTCTGATTAAAGCTCGCCTGTGTAACCTCACACAGAACCTTGACCTCTGCGTCTCCACACAGGCTGTTGCTGTTTAATCAGAGAGCAGCCGCTTCTTCCCAGTGCTGACTGGGCTGCTTGTTGCTTGTTCTGCACTCATGTGACATATCAAAAAAAACAAAACATACAGAGGTTTCAGGGTCAAAGGTCATAGGTGAACATACTTGTACGTAACTTTACTTGTAAATTCATGTAGAGGAGCTTTTAGAGGCTTTAACACGAGTTCATCGATCCAAAGAACGGGAGGAAACTGTCAGTAACCTGGTTTGGATATAATAAGGCAGAAATTGGTCTAAGATGTTTTACCATGATGCAGTATAGTAAGTTTAATGTGCATGAACAAGTGTAGATATTGAAAATCTTTTTTTGGCAGTTTTATAGCGCTCGTTGCCTCTTGGTTTTAGTGTAGACAGATTAACCTTTATCGTTGTTTTTACCGTGCTTGCTTGGAGTGCATGCTGATCTGGAGTGGTCATGACTCACTCTGACTCCCAGGCAAATATGTTACATTGCCAAATATCTGCCTTTGGCTTCAGTTGGTTTACCCGTTTCTGTTACTGTCGGAGGAGGAGTCGGGCAGGCAGGCAGAAGGTCACTGTATGTTCGCCTTCTCCCCTCTCCGTCTTTCTCCTCCTCGTTCCTTCATTTCCTCACCTTATTCCTGTCTTCTATTATGCCCTGGTTTTCCTTTCGCCTGCTTTCTCCTTCGTCTCATCAGCCCCTTGCTCGGACAAAATATTTTCGCTGCCGTTGCCTTGGTAACAGGCCCATACAGAGTCGAGCGCTGCATTGTGTATCAAGAGAGGAGAGAGGAGCTGGCAGTGCCTCGCCGGCGCTGGGAGCTGCGGTTTACTGTCTGAGACGCACAGAGTAGTCGAGTTAATGTGAGAAATCACATCCGAATTGAGTCACTGATGTTTAGTTTGTGAGTTGGAGCATTTTTAGCAATATTTGCCGTTCATCTACCAGATCCATAGGCCATTTCCTTCTCAGCAGCGCATTATACACACCAGAATAAAAGCTAAATGTATCTTCTGGATACCCAAATAGAACCGCGTTGAGCTAAAAATGAAAGGGAAAACGTTTCCTGAGACGAAGGTGAACATATTGGCATCAAATAAAACTCATTACTTCATGTCGAGGCTTGTGGCTTTGCTGTGGCCCCGATAATTGAACAGCAAATATTGCCAAAATTGCTCTAGGAGTGGAGTTGATGTGATGCAGGGTGGAGGCGAGGGTTGTCTCGGGTTATGGGGTGGAGGGAAGCAAGGTGGAGCAGGGAATGAGAGAAACGATAAAGAGGGGGGAGGGGATAGACAGTAAGCCAGGGAGGCGAGAAGGCGCCATGCAGCAGAAGCTCGGGCGCAACGGGAGTGTGTGCTGCAGCAGTGTGTCCTCAGATGCCCTGCAGCCAAGAGTGGCACACACGTACACACTCAAACTGTGTGTACATTACAGAAGCTGTCCCAGACCTGCGAGAAAAGTGGCTACACCTTGAAAATCACAAATTCACGATCAATGTGAGCGGATTGGAATGTCACATTTTAGCAATCGGGGCAAACTGATGAGGGGTCCAGACGTTTGTGGTAGCTCCTTTCATGCTGAGTCGACATTTTTGTCAATTTGCTTGCTCGCTCTGTGTGGAATTGGAGTTATCCTCATACTTTGACGTGAAACAAAAACCATGCAGACTTTACAGCAAAGCCAGACATGCAGCGCACACACGCACACACACAAACACACACACATGCTAGGCTCCATTCTGTGAACCGATGGTGAATCATCCATAATTTGTACCACAGCAGGATTGAGTCATCAGGGTTGAGCACATTTCCCGACTTTTTCCTTTTTGTCCGTATACATACACACTCTCTCTCTATCACACACACACTCAAACACACACACTCAAAAAGCAATCTAACTCGCCAATGATATATGACACCCATAGGTTATCCACCCTTTAAAGAAGCAGTGAGCAGAAGTGAATCTGGTTGAATAATGGGCCTGGACGTGAAGCAGGAACGACTGCACAGATAGAATCTGGCTGTGACAACACGGCTCGTCGTATTTCACTTAAATTCACAGCGACTTTTATCTCCGGGTGTCTCGCAAATTCAATCGGGTGGAAAAATTCATGACGGCCAAGCGACGAGGTCACATCGTGTCATGCGTCACCCAGCCTGCTCATGGGTCATCAGCTGTGTGTGTGTGTGTGAGTGGCAGTGACTGGGCCTTTCTTTTTTTTAGGGGCTAGATCTTCCCTGTTGAAGTGCTGGGGTGAGGATTTATGGAGGACTTGAGTGTAGCATTGTGACTCACGTTTGTCTTAAGCAAAGTTCACTCAACAATAAAATTAAGTTAGTATTAGGCCCTGTTTCGCTCCTCCGAATTGGCATTTTGGTTCGTGAATTGTCTGCGTATCGTTTTACTTCCTCTGATCTGTTCACAGGACTGTAGGGTCTGGCAAATTCTAAATGTAAATTAGACGTCCATGTTCAGGCCAACTTCAAGACGTCATTCACATTTTCTTACAGATTGTGAGAGTCTGGTGGATTGCGAGTGGAATCTATCGGTGTGTGTTCCAGAAGAACAATGCACTGAAATGTATCATGTAGCTTGTTTAACATCCGATAAGGTCTGAAAAGTCCCGCAGTATGAGCCGGGCTTAAACATCTCGTCTCTTACAGCTGGTGTGGCGCCGATGTTGTCCATTTGGTGGCAGACAGCTGGTAAACTGCTTGGTTACTGGAATGCGCAGTGATGCTCATCATCTCGCTCAGTCTGCCCAGAGCAATATTGCCGTTTGTGTCATATATCACACTGACACACATGCGTTCACTCTCCCTCTCGGCCTGCGTGTGTGTTCAGCCTTATCTCACCTCAACGCCCCGCTTTCCATCGCGCCTTTTATCAGGTCATGCGTGCGGCCTAGAGTTTATTGTTTGCAACAGCGTTCTCCACCCGTGTGACCGTCACGTCTGTCACCTTTAGGTCATTAGTGATGACGGTTGTTGGCAGAGACACTGTGACTGGTAGCTTACTGTCGACACAGAACCAAACGCAGGGACGAGTAGGACAGGAGTGGCAGATAGGACTGCGACGTGCTGAGTCATGCTGTGACTGACTCTCCCAGCTCTGAGGGTGTGCGTGTGACTGTAATATATGTGACTGGATGTATGTAAATCATCAGCGTGTGACCTGTTAATGCTTCAGGCGAGGGCTGTGGCTGTGCTTCATGTAAATAGTGCTTGATTAAGGTGATTTAGACGGTTGCCACAAGGGGCCTAGCAGGGAATGTACAGTTAATTGTATTCGCAAATACCCGAGATCTCTCCTCGAGCACTGTATGTGTCACGTCCTTGTCTTTGTCTGAAGTATTGTTGTAGAGTTAGTATATAAAGCCAATAGAGCCTGCATGCATATCCCTTGTCATTCATCCGCTCTGTCGCCATTTTGAGAATTTTATTTTTTTATAGATCACTTCAATTTATAGGCTTGTGTGTGTGTGTGTTGCCCTCAAGCTCCATCTCCTGGTAGATGTCATTACTGCAATTGAATACACAAGCACTGCCAGGTTTCTAAATGTTAACCATAAACCGCACTAAGAAGACAATAGATGCATTAAAAATATCAAATAAATGAGCTACAGATGACAGTCGGTGGATGGAGTGAGACTCAGAGAAACAGGACCCCCGGGAGAAGCTGGGGACCCTGATCCCACACTTAGGAGTATATGTGATACACTCGCATACACTCTCACAAACAGACGCACGGCATTCTAACAACAGCGGTGGGCTAAATCGATATTGCAGCTGTGCAGAATGCAGCCGTTAGCCCTGAATGATGGCGTTCCCAGAGCTGAGCCAAAGTGTGGCACCGACTGGGGCTCTCGTGCAGAACAGAATAACTCAAGGCAGTGACGGTATCTCTTGTTGTAGTCAGCGTGGAGAGATAATACAAGTTATTACTCTCCACGCTGAACTCTATCGCCTAGAATCTCTCTCTGCTAGCATAGGCTGATGTCACCAAGTGAATCACTCTTTTCTACCCTGCAGTGATGGAACAAATTTACACCGCGCAGTAAAATGCAATCTCATTGTCCAGATGCGTCAATGACATCCACCTGCGTTCTGATCGGATCTTGACATCTTGGCAGGTCATTATATTGACCTGCCAATATTACTTTCCTCTTTGATCATTGAATGGCCTTAACGTACAATAGTAAAAGAATGAATAATGTTTTTAACGATGTGATTTGGTCATGTGGCAGATCAGATGACATCCCGATGGCAATGAGTTTTGGGAGCCATTGACCTGTGAAAGTGGATGAAAGATTTCCCTTGTAGTGGTGCTATTTTATGTAGTTTATACAAAGTGGTTTCTCTGGACCTCCATGGTCGTTTCACTGCTGTCTCTCACTCATCAGCATGTACATGACAGCAGCTTAGAATATCATTTCACTGGGGAAGACTTAAATATGCAGTTATAGATTCCGCTACTTGACGGAGATGATAACTGATGTTCTGTGTGTCGGCACTATAACCCCAACTCATCACCAACGTGTCTTTATTCCACTTCTTCTGTCTCCAGGCTATGGTTGCTTGCTACCCAGGAAATGGAGCAGGATATGTCCGGCACGTAGACAACCCCAACGGTGATGGTCGCTGCATCACCTGCATCTACTATCTCAACAAGAACTGGGACGTCAATGTACGTTTGTGACTTCAGTGCCATTTTCTTAATACTCAATAGCTTCCTGATTCTCTGATGGGCAAAAGAAATTCTATTGAGAAACCTGACTACATAAACTTGGCATTGAAATACGGTTATTTTCAGAGGCTCCGCATTTCAGTCAGTGATCCTTGCCTAACCTATAATCTAATTATATAACTTCTTTAATTTAAATGTTTATTGTATGCTGTAATTAATTGACACGGTTGTGCGTTTTGTGTGTATTTGTACGTTTGTAGGAACAAGGGGGGCTCCTGCAAATCTACCATGAAGGCAAAAACGCCGTAGCCAACATCGAGCCTCTCTTCGACCGGCTGCTCATCTTCTGGTCGGACCGCAGGAACCCTCACGAAGTCAAGCCGGCCTTCGCCACTCGGTGAGTCGCCACGACCCATGTCCGTTCAGTTTTACCTGATGCTCTCTGTACTGTAAGGATGTACACAAATCATGATAGCACATACTTCTATCAGTCACTCCCCCCATATCCTCCTTCTCATCCTGACCGCTGGGGGTGAGGTGGGCTGGCGGCAGGAAGTGTGTGTTTCCTGAGAGGAAGGAGAGGAAGGTTCGATTGCAGGACTCGTGCTGCTGAGGCAAAGACAAGAGAGACAGAAAATAAACAACACAGCCCCACAGGAGAGAGCAGAAAGCACAGCAGTTAACCCCCTGCTGCCCACCACATCTAATACACACTTTGAACGTTCTCAGCTGGCACGCTCGAGTGCCCGCATAGCACTTGCACACACCCATGACAAGGCTGCAGTGATGTTTTTAACTCATACTTTTTACAAGCATGCTCGGCTAATTGTGATTGAAATCATTGCATTCATCCAGATGTACACGATGTGGCAGATTGGATAACGTTCCGAACACAATGCGATCTGTGAGCGTTAACGCCTTACGTTAACTAGGTCGCCGTTATGTCATTTATTGTCAGTTGGAGCATATTGGATGTATTTGGTGTTGACTTATCGGGCCGCTGTAGTAGTGTCATAATCCAGAGAATGAACCCAAATGTTAAAGCCTCTGAAATCTGAACTAAGTCACTAATGTTGTTTTGTGTAAGTTGACTGGTTCTTGTCTCGATGTCTTGCAGTTACGCTATCACAGTCTGGTACTTTGATGCCAAAGAGCGAGCGGAGGCTAAAGAAAAGTACAGATTGGGTAAGTTCAGTCACGTGTTTGTTGTTTCATTTCATCTGCTTATACCCGACGCTACGTACTGTGTGTGACTGATTCTCTCTGTTTGTTGTCTCTTAGCAACAGGACAGAAGGGTGTTCAAGTGCCTGTCTCTCAAAATAACAAGACCTAAATCTGGTGTAATCACTGGAGAGCACTCTAAAAGCATTAACGTGCCTTCCTGAACTGCTTAATGGATGTCACGGTCATAAAGGGAGACACCATCAAACTGTCTATCAACGACGCAGCTCCGTCCCACAGCGCCGCCGCTTCCACCGCCTGCTGATCAATCGGGCAGCAGATTAAGAGCACAACAGACTGGATTGTGTGGCCAAAGCGGGACTACAATAACTCAGCATGGCTTAAAGAAGAAGGAACAAACGGAAGCTCTTACTCTTCTCTACAAGTCTAAACAGAATAAAGACAGACTCCTTCTCTTTTTCTTTTGCTGGGGTTTTGACTGTTCAGTGATGTTGTGATGTATACTGAAATCATTCTTTCAATTCAAAAGACAGGAGCATGCGTGATTTATCAGTGCTTGGGTGACGGGAATAGCCAACATCTGATTGGATTGTTTTCTACCTGCGTCACAATAAATGTGTTTACATCCAGATGTCAAATAAATCGCGAGAGGTTATTTTAACTATTGGAACAATAAAAATTCTTTGCGACGTTGCATATGTGGCTAATCTACGAAAATCGACCCTAGCAAGTGCGAGTTAATGTACAATCGAGATGATAGATTGATGGTTTTGGGTGACTGAAACCTGTGTGTTTTGTTTGCAGGCATCTTTCCTGTTTTCTCATATATGAAATCAGGAAACATTTTTGTTTTTGTCTCCAGTTCGCTCATGCCTGCCACCTTTTCACGTTGTGGCTATGTCCGAAATGTGGTGAAAGTCTGACGGAAACCCATTTGATCATCCATTTCCTATTTTCAATTTGCATGAAAATACTTGGATGGAAACATATCTAGTGTCACCCCCCTCTTCTACAGCGGCAGTCCATGTTTCGTCTATTGTTGCAAAGGCATCGACCGCTTGTTGGCTAATTTTATTCATTGTGGTTCGGGTTCTGCTGTCGTCAAATGATTTAAATGACGTGTGGACTACTTGTGTTGATGAGGGACACCATAACTGTAAAAGAGGGAAATGGTAGATGGTAGCTTATTAATTTTCTGTCCTGTTGTCTGAGGGGAACAAGTAAACGTTAACTATGTCACAAGAACTAGTCTTACTTGTGTTAGCCAACAGTTCAAGTAAGTAACAAGGTTTCCATTTTTTCCTCACAAACTCTTTCTCCCTCCTTGGACTTTTGAGAAGCGTAAGCTGTGTTTCACTAAGAGACAGAAGTTGGAACTAACCAGCTGAAACTTTTGAATTTCCAAGCATTCAATGGCCCACAGCGCGGGTGTAGGTAGATGTACTTTCTCAAGTAAAATGTTGGAAAGTTTTGAGTTACGAGTTATCTGGAATGCAGAACTCTGAACTGTTACTGTGATTTTCATGGTGCACTAGTTGTGACATCTACCAGGAAATATGTTGTGAGCCTCCCGGTGTGGTGCTGGAATAGAATGTGGGACCTGTGATGTCATGTGGAAAAGGTCTATAGTGGGGGGGGCATGGGCTTGCATCCCAGAATTTCTGTGTCTGATGTTCCCTTTGTATTGTGTGTGTGTGTGTGTGTGTGTGTGTGTGTGCGCGCATGTGAGAGTGTGTGTTCTCTGGGTGAAGACCCCTGGCTGTAAACATCCAGTGGAAAGTCATCCTTTGCGGTTCTGTTCAGCCTCAAGCACCAACCTGACCCTGAAATGGCTCCGCTCCAGGGTTACACAGTGTCGTCGTACTCTAGGCCTGGCCTCTAATGTTTGAGTATAGTAATGTACTTGTTGGTAACATTGGTAGTCAAGTACAGATCCCTTTTTTGTAGAGAAGGCATCTTCAATCTAAAATGGATGAGTAGGATGTCTTCTCGGGATGTTGATGTTGACGTTTTGTCGCTTTTCAGTTTGACTGAAGCATCCAAGAAGATGGCAATACTAGAGCGTAGTGACAATGCTAGTTTGTAGCTAGCTAGGAATGCTGGCATCTCTTAGCCGTCCTCTTCAACGACATTTATTAAGAAAACACGAACAATCGACCAGTCAGTTTCTAAAATGCAAATACTAAGAATAATAAAAGACCAGCGAGTACTTCAGAAAGCGCCCGGGTCAGTTCCAGCGTTGCTTTCTCTGGCTAAAATTTGGGGAAAATAAATGTGTGACTTTCAGATTAGCAATCTGAGTACTCAGTGTATGCGGCGTCTGTAAAACTGCACAAATACTACCCTGAGTGTGTATGACTATGTACACACCTGTATGCAGGTTTAACTTGTCTTTTCCACATTCTTACAAGTCTCAGTGTGGACGCTGTTTGACCAACCTTACACTGCACAGTCTGATAACACACACGACAAATAACAGCTTTAATGACGAAAACATTTGACTAAACAACTTTCAGGCCGCACATGTAAGTCCCATCTATAAGCACAGAGTAAGCACACACTGCAGGGACAGACTGCTGGCGTGTGTGTGTGTGTGTGTGTGTGTGTGTGTCCTTAAGTGTGCGAGTGTGTGTGTAGGGTTAAAATAAGATGGTTATTTTTTTAAGAAGCACTTTATTGTTTGAAACGGCATGTGTGAATGATAGGATCTCACTGAAAATGTATAACATTTCTGTGCTGTGGTCGAAACGCAAAAGAAGCTTAAAGGAAAGAATATGAAATCGTTCAAATTTTTTCGAATTTTTGGAGTATTTAATTAAAGCCTGTTTTTGTACACAAGAGAGTTTGTCATTGATTTACTGGCTGATTGGGTTGATTTTGGTTGTGATCCTGGTATCTTCAAAATATTTTCCAGACACAGGAAATGTGTTGGAAAATTACGAGACAGTTTTGGAGAAAGACGCATTCATTCTTATTAATCTTATTAATCACAATGTTGACAAGTTGGGTTAAAACCCATGGAAACCTGCTCCATGTGTGTGAGTATGTGTATGTGTACTGCAGTACTTCTTGGGACACATTAACAGCTTACGTACAGAAAAGATTAAGGATTTATTTACAAAATAAATAGAACAAAAGTGATTAATAATCATTCATTCATAAGCTTATAAAATGGTTCACACACTAAAATGCTACCCTGACCTCGGAGAACTCATACCTCCACCAAGACGGCCAAGACGTCCTCCAATTATAACCCGTCTCTCAGCGGTTAAATTTGAGCAGGTTATTGTTTACTGAACAACTTTATTAAGTTCTAAGTTCTGAAAGAGTTTTGTGTTGAAAATAGTTCAGCTGGTACTGTGGAACACTGTGCTTCATGTTTGCTCACAGCTGATGCCATGCCAAATTTCTGCTATTATTAAGATAAGGTAAATGGTGGAGACGACAACAAAAGAATCCAAATGTGCAAAACAATGACCTGATCACCAGATGAGCTCTGAGACACTCCACATCTCCCCTGCTTTCATACACCGCGTGTGTCTGCTTTGTCAGTCTGGATAGCTCCTGCTGCTCTGTTGCTGTCATCTCACACCACCTAGTGGCTATTCTCTCGCCCAACACTTAAGGACTGATTTAACTGTAATGTTTACATCTAACCACTAGAGGGCGCT
Source organism: Genypterus blacodes (assembly GCF_046128005.1). Taxonomy (NCBI): domain Eukaryota; kingdom Metazoa; phylum Chordata; class Actinopteri; order Ophidiiformes; family Ophidiidae; genus Genypterus; species Genypterus blacodes. Next base: position 9,963,594 of record NW_027466817.1, read on the forward strand.
GGATGACAAGACTAACATGAAAACGGCATCATGACCATCAGGCTCTGAGGACCAGTGACTCTCTCTCTCTCCCTCTCGCTCTCTCTCTACACACTGCACACACACACACACTAAAAACACGCCCAGCACCTGGGAATGTAGCAGGTGTGAACATATCTTACGAACAGGAAACTGAACAGGATTCTTTGTTTCCTTAATTCCTTTCAGCTGAGGCGCTTCTCGTCATGTTTTTATTTTGTTGATTGATTGATGATAATGATGATGATGGTGATTGATGATGATTAATTGATGATGGGAGAGTCGGACCACTGCGGAAAGCCTTCTCCGGCACATCCCAAAGATTCTTAATGGGGTTAAGGTCTGGAATCTGTGGTGGCCAATCCATGTGTGAAAATGATGTCTCATGCTCCCTGAACCACTCTTTCACAATGTGAGCCGGATCAATCCTGGCATTGTCATCTTCGAATATGCCTGTGCCATCAGGGAAGAAAAAATCCATTGATGGAATAATCTGGTCATTCAGTATATTCAGGTAGTCAGCTGACCTCATTCTTTGGGCACATAATGTTGCTGAACCTAGACCTAGACCTAGACCTAGTTAAATCCAGGTGGTGACTTTTTTTTTGGCCAGGCAGTGTATGTTCATATCCATCACGGTTTCCCTGTGGGTCTTATCCTTAGTCGTCGTCGTCATCATCGTCCGTCGCCACGTTAAAAATACAAGTTTAATTGCAGCTTGAAATGAATACGGAGGGAAACTGAGCATGAACACTTATATTTCTGTGCACACTGAGCTGTGTCTGGAACTCATTAAACCCGTCGAACTTTACTTGGGTTTCATCTCATTTTAAGGAGAATGACAACTCAACTCCTACTTTGACTGTACTCCTGCTGCTATTTTAAGTACTCCTATTCTGGTTTCACAAGTATTTCGTCCACCAAAGCTATGTGGAGCATGTCAGGCAGATGTTTCACTCTCTCACCACACACACACACACACACACACACACACACACACACACACACACACACATTGTAACACGACAACATGTTCATATTAGCTTGTAAGTCACTTGGTCAGGAAATTTGGTGTCTGATTCATCTTCCATGATATGAAGAATTTGTCGATTTCCGGTGTGTGTGTGTGTGTGTGTGTGTGTGAAGCCATATTTCAACTTGTCCTCAGCATGGTCTATACATTTCAACAATATGCTGGCTGTTTGTTCTTCATCTGTACGTCTGGAGCTCCTGCTATTGTCCAGACGGTGTGCGAGGACACGTTTGTTGCTCACGTGAGAACAGCGGCAGGGACATTTCAGGACGAGCGAGCGTGCCAAGGACGTCTGTATCCTGCTCGTGACAATACCTTCAGTGTGTTGGCGGCAAGCAGGACTCACAGAACAAAAGTGCACGTTATAGTGTGGAAACGTGTGGAAATTGGGCCGCCACTGCAAATGCAGTTCTGGCAGCGTCGTAGTTTGGATTTAAACGTACAATAATTTGTCCGGAAATATGATAATTTCTGGGTTTGTCTCCTTATGATTATAGGATGCTGATGGGGACATAGCTCGGAGTTGGCGGCGAGGCATTTGACCAGGCTGTTGTCCCGGCTGCCAGTGTGAAAGGGGAAGTCGTCGAATATTTCCTGGTCGTGCTGATACTTCACTCTTCTCGCTCACTTCTGTGTTTTCCCCAGGTTCTCCTTAACCCTAGAGATTTTCCGCTATTTTGATTTGTTTTTATTCTGCGGCATCGATCCAACTCGATCCGTACATTCAAGAAGTTATCCTGTTTCTCACAATCTCGTTTTCAGATGGCAGGTAATATAGTTTTAGCTTGAGAGCCAGTTGAGATACCTGTTGTTTCTAAACAATCAGCAGCTTCAAAGGGTTTGAGCTCAGCCACTCAAACTGCTTGTTACTTCTTCAAGCAGTTTGAAGACTTCACCTGTGGCATAGGTGACAGGTACAGAAACTAATTTACTTATTAGCATTTTCACATATTTCATGTTTTTTTTAGATGGTGCAAGTTTAAAATGCTTCCATATTAAAGGATTTTAAGTCATTCCCTATTAATGTATTTTCATATAGGCCCTTTTAACTTTTTCATTCATTCAGAAACCATTCAAACATTTTTCAGGCCTTTACACTTCAATCTTTTAGGCACTTCTTCAGCAATTGAAATCGCAGTGCATTTGCTTCAGGAAATGCATTTCTAGAACTATAAAGCAACTCAACTATGCCACAGGTGACTTTGGTCTGGATCCTGGAGTCCTCAGAATTCTCATGGTCCAAAGTGAAGCAGCCTTCATCTTCGCCTGTAGTATAATTAATTTGAAGAGCTGCCTGAGTTTAAAGTGTTCAGGCGTCTTATGAATCTTACCTGAAGTCATTTCGTTCTGTAAACATGAAGCGTGTGCGTGTTTGTGTGTGTGTGTGTGTGTGTGTGTGTGTGTGTGTGTGTGTGTGTGTGTGTGAGCAGCTGTGAGACGGCTGTTTGCTCACTGTGTTAGATCCTATTGGATGAACCTGGTGACCCAGTGCAGTGTTGGCCTGTGCATGATTACACACTGCATCATTCGATTAGAGGCTGAGAGTGGAACACACACACACACACACACACACACACACACACACACACACACTGCACGTCTTCAATAAAGGTTGGACCTTATACATACAAGGAGTGTAGGCAAGGTAAATTAATTTATATAGTACAGTTCAAACACAAAGAAAATTCAAAATGCTTTACACAATATCCAAATTCATTAAAAATATTCAAAAGCAATGACTAACAAAAACAGTGAAGTAAAAAATCTGTAGTGCAGATATTGTAAAAGTTTTATTGCTGGTTTTAAAGAATTCAGAGTTCGGGCAGAACTGGAGTTTTGTTCGTCCAGCCTGCTGAATATGAACGCATGCACACATTTCTTGATCATACTTGGACGAGAATCCTCTTCATCAGGAACAAGTTGTGGAGACTTGGGGGTGGTGGGACCTTGTTGATCCTCCGCCATGTGGAGACGCAGTTTACCAGCAGCCAACGTTGTGACCAGCATATCCAGCTCTGTGACCTCTTGTTGCTTGTTGGCAGTATCCCTATCTCAACCTTGCTGACCGTATCAGCCTGGTTAAGAACGAGCTGTTTTCCCTTTTCTGTTGTTGACAGCAAGGCAGGAAGGGCAACCTGTGCTTTGTGTGCCCAGTGAAGACTGTGGTGGACACATGAGACGCTGAGGGGGGAGGTTTATGTTGACCAGCTCTTCCACACTCTGTCTGTGAATCCCAACAGAGGAGATGCGAGGGATTGAACATCCAGGTCACCCAGACTATCAGCAGTCAAATCTTCAGACTGTTCTCTGCATGTTATTAGTCCCCACATCTGCTATAACTCCCTTAATATTGGAATGTTCAGACAGTAATTGGGGATTGTCACAGACCATAGCGCCTCAGAAAAATCTTTTCATTTGAATCTGATCTGTTGTGGGGTCATGTCCTTTTGCCTCTTTTTCCTGTCAGCGTTTCCAACCTTTCTCAATCTGTTAGAGCATCTGGTTCGCTGACAGCAGAAGTGTGATCACAGGGTTCTGAGGATTTTTCTTGTGTCAAGCACAGCAATGTCCTGTAACAATTGAAAACACTTTGTAGACACCAGTGAGTGTGGAGGCATCGTGTAGTCCAGGACACACTGCTGTCGTTTGTCTGAGTAATCAGTTACAGAAGAGTTTAAGATCATTTCTGATTTTAGAGATAACTCTGTGAGCGTGTGTTTATTCATCTTTCAATTCAAGTCAGCTTTATTTATATAGCAACAAATCACAATCAAGGCACTTAACATACAGAGCATTTAAAGAAACCAAACATACGGTGGCCGAGAACCGCCACCGCTGCAAATAAAAGAAGCGCTGCAAAAATAAAAAGCTGGTGCAAAAATAAAAAAGGCGATGCAAATAAAAGAAAGTCTGCAAAAAAGAAACGCTACTGCAAATAAAAGAAAGTCTGCAAAAATAAAAAAGTCGGTGCAAAAATAAAAACGGTGATGCAAATAAAAAAGCCACAACGGAAGTGGGTTACCGGGGACTGTTTTTGCCGATGCACCTGTGTGAGTAGAAGACGACGCCGACGCACCTGTGTGAGGAGAAGAAGACGGCGACGACGACGACGAGAAGAAACTACGAGTAGGAAAACGAACTAGAAAGTAAGTGAACATGATAGTGTTTAATGTCGCTACGTGTACTTTTTAATGTGTTATTTGGTTAGGCCAGGTAACCCCAGGTTTGAAGGTGAACTGGAGAATGCCGGTGTATTGTTAGCTTCGGCTAACACGGGGAGACCACTAACCAGATGTCAGTTTGACATCATAGCTGGAGTTTGAGTTATTGGATGACATCGTTTTGTTAGCGTGATGCCATCACACTCATTTATTTAAGTAGCTTCAGATTCAAACAGCTTCAGCAGCATTGGAGACACACTTTCTGGACCAACATCTGACTGTGACTCTGTGAGTGAGCTCGTTTTGTGGTGACTATCTACAGTGAAGACAGCTTATTACTGTCGTTGTTGTTGTTTGTATCATTAATAATCATGCTAACAATAATCTAAGGCGTGGGTAACAGAAGTTATGTGGATGAATGTGAAGTTTAAGCTGTGTGGGGTGGCCAGGGACCTTTGAGAAAGAACCATGACCATAATGTCAGATTGAATCCTAAACTTGACTGTTTTTGCTTTGTCATTTACCAGGTCATGTTTTGTCCATTCTGTGGGGTGAACCTTCCATCCGTCCTGGTATATTGTGGCTCATGCTGTAGAAATGTCAGGTTCCTAAGGAGTCTTCAAGATGAAGGTACATTTCTTTCTGACAGTTAATGAGGTTCTTAAACATGATGGATTGCTATGCTTTTTCAGAGAATATACTGTCTGTTAGTCATGAATATACCACTTCATATGGTGAAATCCATAACAGAGGCATGTGGAATACAATGAATTTGAAGACATGAAAAATTAAGAAAGTTTCTTAGTCTAGTAGGCTACTGATCCCTGTAAAAAAATCCTATGCAACAATTTTGAGTGTTTTGCACTATGCTACTTTTATATAAAGACATTTTCAATTAATTAACTTTAACGAGTGCATTGAATAGCTTGATTCCTCAATAACTAATCACTAACTACCATGTCACCCACACATGATAATCTTAACAATCTCATTTATTCACCTCTGTAAAAATTGAAAATGTTCATTATGCAGTTCATCATTTAGCCTCTAATATAGTGTCCTCCGTCCTACCCCTCAGGTCCTGAAGCTAGTACTCCAGTGGATGAACTTATCCAAAAATATTTCACAGAGGGCCATAGTTATGAAATAATAGTGGACTTACTGAAAACCAAACACAACACATCAGTCAGTTTTCGCAATCTACAAAAAAGACTAAAACATGCAAGCCTGACCAGAAGGATCAACTACACTCCAATTGCTACTGTGCAGGCAGCTATTTCCGAGGAGCTAAAGGGATCAGGCCAGCTTTTAGGGTATAGAGCGATGTTGCAGATTCTGAAACGGAAACACTCTCTTGTCGTCAGACAAGACGATGCACCTAATGGCAGAGCTGGATCCATGTGGAACAGAGAATCGCTGCAGACGTAGATTTGTTCGAAGGGCATATCATTCAATGGGACCAAACGAAACCTGGCACGTTGATGGGTATAATAAATTAAAACCTTTTGGAATTGGCATAAGTGGCTGCATTGATGGCTTCTCCAGAAAAATTATGTGGCTGAATTGTGGAAAGACGAACAACGACCCTTCAGTAATTGCTCAAAACTACATCAACTGTGTAGTTGAGCATGGAGTTTTTCCAAAGCGGCTCCGCACAGATTGCGGCACTGAAAATGGAATAATGGCCGCCATTCAATGTACCATGAGATCAGAGCATGCAGACGAGTTTGCAGGAGCTTAAAGCCACATGTATGGCACTTCAACATCCAACCAGCGGATTGAAAGCTGGTTCCGGAAACAAAGGTTTCTGTCACTTTTAATTCATTTATGTTTTACTTGACCCTGGATTATTGTATTTGCTGTATGCATTTATATTATTTCTCAGTTTAATGTATATTGCTGTGCTTTTTAAAGGAAAGGGTATATTGTAGTGAAATCTCCAAAAGGCATGAGTCAGTAGTAAGTGGACTTGTACATTAATCTAAACCTCTTGAAGAACGATGACCTGGATGAATTTGTGTTTTCTATCTAGGAGCCAATTTTGGATGGATCTGTTCAGTGACTTGAGGGAGAGGCATCTCTTCAATGGCAGCCCTGCAAACACAAAGTTCACCTCCTGGAGTCACCTTATTTATTATTAATTACGTAAAAACTGAAATAATGTGGTGCTCTAAAATGTGGGTACTTAACTGCACTTGAAAATATTTTGTAACATTTTGATTATAAAATTTAAGATTCACAATAAAGTTTTCCCTCATGTGCAATGCTTTCTCTAATATTTGATACTTAGTTTAACCTAAGATCATTGCTTGTCTTTGGGTCTCTGCATCCTTGTCCTGTAAGAAACTCTGGAGATAATTGTAATGACCATGAAAGTGAAACTTAATTGATGTGTTGCTCAGTGTGAACACTTTCCTGTACTTGCTCCTAGCAATTGTGGTTTCCCAGCATCTGCCCAAACCCTGAACCACATCACCAGCATCATGCCAGTGCCAGCAACTCCTGCTGGGGATGAGCATGAAACTCTTTTTGGAGAACTGCAACGACAGAGTGGTGTAAGAGCTCCTTTGCAGTGGGAATCAGCTGTAGAGAACTACATCACCCTGAAAAACATGGCTGGTCTGTAAAAATTTTAGGGACATATTTGTGTTGTGACAACACCAAAACAAACTTCTTTTTATGTGTTGTATTTGCTGCTGCTGTATATTGCTGCTGTCATTTTCTTCTCTCCCCTGTCATTTGGCAGAGGCTTTTGTCCAAAGCAACGTACAAATGTCTGTAATAAAGTTGTCTATGCCTGAAAAAATCTTAAAAAAAAAAAAAAAGAACAGTCTGTAGTTTTTTTATTTAAAGAAACAAGCTGAAGCTGCAAGCACATTCCTGATATCAAATACAATAAAAATGTGCGGTCTTGACAACAGTCTAAAAATGAAATGTTTAATATAATGTACACAAACATGGATCTCTAGGTCAGAGCGTGACACATTCTTTTAAGTAGTTTAAGCCTTGATTGTGTGACAATATTTTCAGACAAGGCTAAGTGTGAACGATAGACTATGTTTCGGAGCTACAATTACCAGAGCTGCTGAATCAGTGCTTGACTCTCCATCTGCAGGTTCCCATATCTGGAAGTAAAAAACAATATATCAGTGAGCACTTCAAATTTGATTGACAGAACTAGAGCTGAACAAATTTGAACATAAATATTGAAGTTTGTAAAATATGTGTAGGCCAGGACACTGCAACATTTACTGTAATTTAAAATGCTATTTTGGCACGTTTCATCAGAAACATGGCTTCTATGTAAAATCTAGAAACATTTTCATTTTCAGACATAACTTACAATATAATCAATGTAAGACACAACAAATGTGGCACTCACCAATGTATCAGCTGCACTGAATTCTGCAGAGCTTGGACTCATGATGATCACCTCTGAATCCGACAAAGTAGTTTCGGAGGCTGCTGGTGTCCACAAAAAGGACAATTCATTATGATCTGCAAAAAACAAACAAAAAAAACAAGTATCATTAGGTTGCTTTGGACTTAAATTGCATGAACATTTTAGCCGTCAGTTCAATACCTCAATCTGACATTATGGTCATGGTATTTTCACAAAAGTCCCTGGCCACCTCACACAGCTTAAACTTCACATTCATCCAAATAACTATTGTTACCCACGCCTTAGATTATTGTTAGCATGACTATTAATGATACAAGCAACAACAACAACGATAGTAATAAGCTGTAGCCGTCAGTTGCTTCCACTCTCGTTAGTGGTCTCCCCGTGTTAGCCGAAGCTAACAATACACCGGCATTCTCCAGTTCAACTTCAAACCTGGGGTTACCTGGCCTAACCAAATAACACATTAAAAAGTACACGTAGCGACATTAAACACTATCATGTTCACTTACTTTCTAGTTCGTTTTCCTATTCGTAGTTTCTTCTCGTCGTCGTCGCCGTCTTCTTCTCCTCACACAGGTGCGTCGGCGTCGTCTTCTACTCACACAGGTGCATCGGCAAAAACAGTCCCCGGTAACCCTCTTCCGTTGTGGCTTTTTTATTTGCATCACCGTTTTTATTTTTGCACCGACTTTTTTATTTTTGCAGACTTTCTTTTATTTGCAGTAGCGTTTCTTTTTTGCAGACTTTCTTTTATTTGCATCGCCTTTTTTATTTTTGCACCAGCTTTTTATTTTTGCACACCAGCTTTTTTATTTTTGCAGCGCTTCTTTTATTTGCAGCGGTGGCGGTTCTCGGCCACCGTACAAACATTCCCTCACAACAACAGCGGCAAGGAAAAACTCCTCTTTAACAGGAAGAAATTATAAATCTCATATATAAATTAAATTAAATACATTACTGTTGTATGTGCAGGATAATGGACATCCTCTAACATTCTGTGTTACAACAAATGAGGCTTTCTTTTATTTTCTCATGATTCTCTGCTCATACTTAACTAAAGCTTTGCCTTTGCCAGCATTAAGTTGTGTGCTTTCTCAACAAGGTTGGGCGTGTTCCTCAAAACTGAACTGAAATAGAACTGAACATGAGTCAAAGATGGGAATAAATGTGTTGATGTAGAAATTAATTAAAAAAAGGAAGCAAAATTGCTTTGAAATCTTGGCAATTCTGATTTGATTTTGACACACCGGTGACACTCAGCTGTTTTCCTGTTCTGCTCTCAAGATGGAACAGGAACACCTCTTGTCCTTGAGCAAACCGGTGATCGCCCTGATGTCAGAACATTTTCTCGCTTGCTGCTTTGACAATCTCTCATCACTCAGCCAACGTATATCTGAGCCTCGCCGTCTTTAACGTGGCCGCTAGACTGAGGTCATATCTGTAGTTGCCACGGTAATAGGCCGTGTGCTCAGTATAGAATAGAGTATAGTAATTAGGGGGTTGAATGTCAGAGGCATGTGTCAACCTCACCTGGGGTGTACACACGTGTGTATTATAGTCAAATTAAAATCCTGTTTCCTCGCATACAAGTAAGTATGTATGTGTATGCATTGGTCAAGTGGTATGTGTAAGTATGTGTTGTGTACAAAGAGGTGCCTGAAGACAACAGACAAGACAGACTACATTCTCTCTCTCTCTCTCTCTCTCTCTCTCTCTCTCTCTCTCTCTCTATCTCTATCTCTGTCACTCTCTCTCTAACGTACATAATATGACTCAGAGAGATGAGCATGTAGCATGTAGCATGTAGCATGTAGCGCGAGCCATGACCGCTCGACATGGACGTCAAATTGTGGAAGAAAGCAAAGGGAAGCCAACAAACAAAGAAAGACCTTTTATCCAGCTCGGCCAAGAGATTCTTTGTGTAAAATGTGATGTGTGTGTGTGTGTGTGGAATGACAGACAGAGTTAAGGATGGTCGGCTAGGCAGAGGCAGCATATCGGCGCCTCCCAGGGGAGCCGTGCAGTGAGACCGTTCTCACGGGATGGGGTGCGTCTGAGCGCCCATCTCCAATCCAGGGGGGCTTAGACTGTCTGACCTCTCCGTCTGACCTCTACCTGCTACTGCTGCTGGGCCCCATCGGGCTCTGCCGCCATCGCAGTTCGGCGTGACCCCACCCCTCCCTCACCTTCCTCCCCCATGCAAGGTTGTTTCAGGCTAGGCAGAGGCAGCAAGGTTGAAAAACCTTGGGAGGTGTACAGTGGTGTCAGAGTCACAGCCCCTGCAGTGTCAGCCTATAGCATCAGAGCAAATGTTTGGGGCGGGGGCCGCATTCTCACACCTTCACACACACACTGTGAGCGTCCTTGTAATCCACCCAAGCAGCAATGTGTACATATTCAGCAAACACCTGAATCTTGTTAATTCCGTCCGTGTGTACATCTTACTCACATTTCTGCTTTTGTACAGACGTAAACTTGCGAGTAAACGTAAACACACTGATGTAGAGCAGTCCTACGCTGCATGTGCACTCTGTTAGGTATGTATAATGATGTTCACTGCAAATATTTCATAGATTTTATAGACAAACTCTGTTTGTCTGTCAAGAGAAGAACTCCCTGTCAGGGTTCCAGTAAGCATCAGCTTGCTCAGTGAGCCAGGACTCGTCAGGATCAAGAGAAGAGCAGCGCGGTCAGTAGAATAGAGGATTAGGGCTTTAATCTGGGGCACAGACGGGCGGTAACGTGCACACAGGGTTTAGCAGCGGTGAGTTATGAGTCTGAGCTTTGAGCAGTCACGCTGATTTAAAGTTTCAGAGTCATTTTTGCCTCGTGTGAAGACACAGTAAAGCGTGTCAGTACAGCAGCACAAACAGCAGCTATTCCACTAGCTGCAGCTACTGTGACAGGATTATGCTGCCATGTGGTAAAGGAGGGAGGAGAGGAGCAGCAGGGACAGAGAGGAAGTGACACACATGGGGGAGGGTAGGAAGAGGATGTGCAGTGTTTCAGTTGCGTCAGGCAGCGTAGATGAAGAGATTCCTTTTAATTTGACCTGTGTCTATGCTCCATACCTGCTAAACCCCATGGAAAGCAAACGTGACCTGCTCTCCGCTTTCATTTCATTACTGAGGTAATGAGAGTTTAGTTGTGCTCAGACTGCATTTTAATTTTGAACAGAATCTCGGAGTCGTGCAGACTTCAGACAAGATTTGAGTTTACAGCCTTTAATCCTCAGCATTTAAGACCTTAAAGCACAAAGATGGCGCCGATATTTCACTGTAAATCCTTCACCTGTATGGGAAAAACATACGTGGATGCACAGAGGGTTTATGTGGAAAAGGAGAAATATTTCATATATGAAGGATCATTGACAACATAATCAAATCTAAATCCTGGTTAATCCTGAGCTACAATATGGAGGCTACTGTCATTCCCACACCTATAGGCTGTGTGGTTGACAGCATCCTCTACCAGCCTGACTGCAGGGAGGTGATTGCATCATTGTTTTTGACATCATTGTTGCCATGGCAGCATTTAAAGGTTGACAGCTTCACCTTGGTCTCTTTCACTGCTGGAGGGGAGTCAGCCAATTCCTTTTTTTTATCTGATGAGGTAAATGTGTAACAACTTCCTTCTTCCTGATTCTTGTGTCACATCTGATCAGGTTGAGCCAGGTTACTTTGTCACAGACTTGTTTGAGAAGTCACTTTTTATCTCTTATAAACAAAGGAAAGGGATTTGCTTCTAGGGCACCTTTTCAGTGTTTCTGTTGGTATAGTGTAGATAAAGTGTATGATCGTCAGGGTTACGTGAAGGACGTCAGGCCAGCAAATCACACTGCAGTAGCCTGAACAAAACAAACACGCCCCAAAGTGTCTTACCTTCACCTTCACAACACCTCACCTAAAAATGCTTTCATACTCAGAGAGAGAACATGGATGCATGCTAAAATAAAATAAAATAAAATAAAATAAAATAAAATAAAATAAAATAAAATAAAATAAAATAAAATAAAATACAATAAAATACAATAAAAATAAAATAAAATTGTGTTGAAGCATTGGTCCTGAAGGTTCTTGAGCCCTGTGCATACTTCATAAAATCAAATACTGAAGTCACTTGGTGGGTGATAGATAACTTAGTGCAGATGCATGGTGTATTAGATGGTGCAGCTTCGCCTCTGCCCTGTGGATGTTTACATATCGACTTATGAGAAAAATAAATGACTACGTCATGTTTTGTTTGTGATGATGAGCCTGATGAGCCTCTGGGCTTAGTAAACCAATGAGAAAGAACGCTCGACACGCACACGTCATTACACTCTCACTCCATTTTTCCATTATTTTCCAAATTTAATCTAAAAAGGTTTGAGCAAATAAAACAGCACGGCTTTCAGAGAGTGAGAGAGTGCCTCCATCAGGTTGACAGAAATGTGGTCGCTGTAAACTACTTTGTAATTAATTAATGAGATACAGCACCTTTTGAAGAATGGGCTGCCAACACTCAGAAATATATAAATAATAATGGCAGAAGTTGTGGTTAATACAACAAATGTCGATACAGGAACAGTTTGGATTTTATGACTTGCTCAGAAGTTGGCAAAAATCTAAAAGCAGTTATTACAACACCACCATCAGGTATCAAAATGTACTGGGTTCTTCCTGGATCATGTCCAAACTGCACACAAGATTCACTGAAATCTAACTCTGAGAGACAAACAAACTGATCACCAAATATAACTACTAGGACAGTTACATTTGCATCCTGAATCTTTTTCAGCTGTGTTTCAGGCTTGAACTGGTCAAACCACTGTGAAATTTCAACATCTGTTTGTTTGTTTTTGCCTTTTAATAACATGCATATTTATGTGAAACACAAGCCAGGACCTGTGGAGAACAGACGGGTCTGTGTTCAACAGAGCGCGCAAACAAGAAAGGCTTTTCATGCCCTCTGCACCTGAGAGAGAGAGAGAGAGAGAGAGAGAGAGAGAGAGAGAGAGAGAGAGGGAGGGAGAGGGACAGAGGGAGAGAGAGAGATGGGGGTAGAGAGAAGGCGAAAGATGCCAGGAATTGGATGAATTCACTTCAAAGTACAGAGCATGTTTGAACGAGCCCTCGCTGTCTCTCGAACCTCGCGCTGATCTCGATTCCCAGAACCCTCTCGACCTTTGGGACCGAAGGCCTCGGCTACACAATGACAACTAGAGAATGAGAAAGACGTAGGAGGTAGAAGGAAAGAGAGGGAGAGAGAGAGAGAGAGAGTGAGAGAGAGAGAGAGAGAGAGAGAGAGAGAAAGAGTTGGATTGTGGGCTGTGGTGAAATGCACAGAGGAACTGCTGAGTTGCTCCATGCCATACGTATCGTATGACCGGGAGGAGGGAGGGGGCGTGGTGAGGCGGCTGTGTTGATTCCAGCAAATCAGCCTTCCTCTGGTTTGCACCGCCTTGGGCTAGATGTTTCCTGGGATCGTCCCGTGGGAAGATTTTGTTCTCCGAGTGTTTTTAGTCCACGGGTCGCCTGGCCTCTCTGCCCCCTCTGACTGCACCGTAGCCCCACACGCTCTGGCAGCTAAATGTCGTTTATTTTTTATAGCCTGGTATCACGTACAACGTCTCAAAGGGCTTCACAGGCCCACACGGTGAACCGTGCCCTGATCCAGCTCAAAGCTGTCTGAGAAAACAAGGGAGAAAAGGGCGCAACAATAACCTGAGCGTTTCAGGAAAGAATGGAGGAAAACTCGAATGGCCAGGTGGGGAAGAGGAGAGTTAGGTGGGGAGAGACACAAATTGCATTGTGACATAAGAGACAGAAGAGACCAGAGCAATGTTTTTGTGTAAGTCACAGTGTCACTTTCTGTTGATATGATAGTGGAAATTCACAGGTAAATATCTGGATCAAGATATGCTCCTGCCCATGTCCCTACAGCATGAACAAACACATACACACACTTGCGAGGCACAATGACTACCTTACTGATTAACATGTCAACCAACAGAATAGGTCCACCACTGCATATTGCGTAACCCCCCTGATTTAAAAGTATCGTACAAACCCTAATTTTTTTGTGCAGAGCTGAATTACTTTGGCAGAGAGTTGGAGGCCCTGCAGGTGCACCAACAGAACTCACCAAGCTGTCTGAGAAGTAAAGAATGATCAAATCTCAGAATACCTTGGCAAAGAAGAAGCTGTAATCGAGTCCCTATGATGGCTGGGCAACCTGTCCAGGCTGTACGCTGAGAGAGGCCGGAATGGACGTATAGAGGCCCAAACCTGAGCTGATGCACAGTCACAGGGGTCCATCTGTGGAATGTTAACCTTCCCTTGCGTCTCATCTTGGGTCTGACCTTTTACTGCAGCCATATGTTCATAGAGGCAAAGCCGGGAGGTGTTCAAGGTGAAAGAAGAGGAGGAGGAGCAAAGTCCAATTCTTTAATGGATAGAATTCTAGAAAAGACCCAAACCCAAAACAAAGGGGTAGAAGTCACGCCAAAGGTCTGATTGCGTGATGTAATGCAGGACTTTGTGTGTGGCTGCAACAATGGGATGCGCCTGCACGGAGGTAAACAATAGCAGCAGATCGATCACCTCTTTCCTCTGTGTTATTGATCGACTGCAGCCTAATGCAGGTCGCACGTGAAAACACACAAGCACACACAGTTGCTCAAATATACAGTATCCGCATACTTATTTAAAAAAATGCAAATGAGCTCCGAGACACATTAACAAAGAGCTGTAGAACCTCTACCCATCACACACACACACACATGGGAGAGAGAGAGAGAGAGAGAGAGTGAGAGAGAGAGAGGGAGGGAGGGAGAGAGAGAGAGAGAGAGAGAGAGAGAGAGAGAGAGAGAGAGAGAGAGTGAGAGTGTTGTGAAAGAGAGGAGAGATGGGGGAGGGGAGGAATCATTTCCAGCTGCATTGTTCTTTTATATTTAGCAGGTAAGCACTGGATCATTCAATAGCAGCTGATCACATTCTACCTTTGGAAATACTTTGTTATTTTTACTTCAGTAATTCATTGACAGAAAAATAACCCACTCCCCGGTGTGTTCTGTGCTTTAATGTGGGTCGTTCTTGCATGACAGCACCTCTAATTATCTTTTGCACCAACTGTGAACACATCTTTCCATAGTTCACACAGGATAGGATGTTTACTTGCATTTCCCAGGATGCACCACGTCACCTCCTCCACATCAGGAAGATTTGGCAGGGCTTCTCACAGCAGTTCACATGGAACCATGAAATCAAACAGAGGATTCAACAGAGCATCTGAGGGAAAGAACACCAAGTCCTGTTATGTGGTCTGTTGTTCTGTATTTGAAGGGATTCTGGATTTTGACTCAGCTTAGTTATCGAGCTCACTGGTAAATCTGCATCAGGCCCCAAAGAAAATTCCAAACCCAGAGGCCAATGGTGTCCACCAAAACAGGGGGCGGAGCGCCGCTGTGGTAAACATATAAACCTAAAACATGTGGGGCATAAAAACAGCTCCACAACACGTGAACACATGCTGCAGTTTGTGTGAATGCAGATGTACGCTGAGTGCAGGGAGTTAACACAGCATGGAGGTTTGTCGTGCATGTGTCAGGAAAAGACACAGAGCACGTGTGGGGGGTGTGAGGACGGCTGGACAGCTATGTAAATAACGTGTTCTATAGGGGCTGAACGGGCGCCGGAGGCTTATTTTAACCAGTTTAAAATAACTTTTGTATCATTGCTGCGCTGTGCTCAAGCTCTATAGGCAATATTGGTATTTTAGCGCCATATTACACAAACAACAAAAGGACAAAGCACTCAGAGAGTTCAAGTATTGTCCATTGCTGAACATTTCTCTCAATATCGTCCATCAAGGTGTATGTGTTAGTTTTAAGGCCCCGACCCGTCCAACCTTTTGAGTCATGCTGCCAAAACTGACAAAAGCAAACTGAAGCAAAACCCCCCCCTTTGCGTTGGTAATAAGTTAATAACACAACACCAATCAGAGTAGATGGGAACATTGTCAAAACATTCTCTACATCCCAAGAGACACAACAACCCTCTAATAATCATTACCTTCCTCCTAACACTCTGGACTAAAGGTCACAAGTTTGACCACAGTGCCTGCATCTTTAACAGGATGTTCAGGATCTTCAAAGTTATGTGGCGCACACTTGAAACTTGAGATGTTAAAACTAGAGCTTGGTGTCCACTTAGGTACTTCAGGGATCAATGTTGGGCCCTTACCTTCTCATTATACACCACCTTCGTCACAGTACGTCAGACACACCACATCTCAAAATTCAAACCCCAAGCAAGTATTTGTCCTTACTATGATTATAAGCAAAGATGTGACTAAGCCGTATACATGTACAGAATCAACAGGACTCTGCAGATCTCTGAGTAAACACCACGTGTTGCATAATTGCGCTGTGAGACGACTCTGCCCATTGAATGGAAATGTAAATGGAGGCGGCATACTGTGGTTAAGACATTGCAATGTCATAATACATCTAAATACATTTACAACCGTACAATCTAGGTCTGTTTCACTGAGTAAACATTCTTCAATAATGCCTGATGTTTGAAAATAAGGGTTTATGGCCTTTATGGCAGTATAAACTAAGATGTAAGCAACCGAAGTGGGTCACACTGTGGTCTGTTTGTCCACAAACAACCCCCCACAATACATAGTCAGCATTTTGTACTCGAGTATCAACACAGTAACAGCGCTGGCAGCAATCTCTATCATCTCTGTCCTCTGTCATCTCACATGATCAAAAGTTGTTGTTGATGTTTGGCTAAAAGTTGATCAGTGGCAAACTATGTATGGTTAAATGTAGGTAATGATTGGACATGAACAAAATGGACAAATCAAAGTACCTGTCAGTGTTTGCTCCCTTTGTGAGCCCCAGCTGGTTATCGAGGTGGGCTGAAGCACGGGCAGTGTGACTGCACGGCATACATGATTTTGAGAGGCCCCCTCACCGTGTCAGGCTGTGGGAGATCAGACAGGGTTTAGGAGCACTCCTGTCACTTAGAGGCTCCAAAGAAAACAATTCAGCCCGACTGTGGGAACACGTAAGAAATGGAAACTTGTTGGAAACTTAACACACAGTGCATTCTCGATTTGAAACACAAGACGGGAATGCGGATTTAGAAGCACTCGGTTGTAAAAGTACTGAAACAGTTGTGCAGTGAGGGCCTCCGTATCTGTCAGAGCCATAGCATGACAGCATGAGTCAGCAGGTTTACATGCATGTTAAAAGTTTGCTCATGTGTGCTGTCTCCTAATAACAGACCCAGACTATGAGAGTGTTACTATGTCAAGGGCTTAGTATTGCGATTCAAGCACATGAGAAAGTTTTGAGTGCATTTCAGTATTTTGTAGTTAAATGCAAATACAAACACATTTTCTATATATATATAAAAAAGAAAATACTGTCACACCGTAGCATAATTTTCTGAGGTCACGTCCACATTCATTTCTTTTCCTCCCAAGATTACGCAATACCTCACATGTGTACCATTACACCTACACCAAACACAGCCTGGCGTTTAGATATACCTTGTAAGTACTTAAGTAAACAACAACTACCTCCTAAAGTCCTGATGTATTGGTATTGTAAAATTTAAACACAATATACTTGTGATGCGAACCAAAAAAATTTAGTTTGGTTTCATAATTTTTTCCAATGACTCACTTTACTTTCTGTGAAAAGAGATGTTGACCTGACATACTCTGGTTTAACCAGAATGTCACGCCCTGGTTTCCAATAATGATCCGAAGCCATCTTTCACTTCTTCATTTTTACCGACCATCTGTTATCCTGTGGATTAAGATTTATCCACTTTTTCCAAGAAATCAAACATTTCATTTTCAAAGAAATCTTTTAATTTCATTGAAAACCTTTTCTTCTCTTTTCCCTCGGTTGTTTCGTTTTCATCGATTCTTTTCTCTGGCTGTTTTTAGCACCGGTCAGTTCTCTTGTACGGCGATGTTTCACCTTTCTCTACAATGTAAGCGTAGGATGTTAAACTTATTGTTTGTGTGAATGTACAGTTCAATGTAAGATTTGCACACACACATTTGATCTTGTTCACACAAATTAAGAAATTCATTGGAGCGCATCAGTCTTTTCACATTAAACCTCTAAAGTTGTGCTTTACGGTGAGATTTAGATCATGAAGCGGCAGAAACTACCTGCCAATGTTTGGAACACAGATCAACGCTGACTCAGCACATTGTCATACGGGTGCTAACAAAGCGCTTCAGCAAACCCGGAAGCATATTTCTTAATCAATCAGCGTGTTTATCTTACTCACTTTAAACCAATAAGAAGCAGAAAGAATAGGAAAAGAGAGAGTAAGACCCAAAAATAACAAATCCTTCATGAAATTCCTCCATAATCCTCATATAAACGAGCTATTTACGGTATTTGCCCCTGTGGATCTTGGCTAGAAATGTACAGATTGTCTGGCTGTGCACCTCTTTCCTGCATTCCTTTTTGATTTGAAACAGTTGTGTGTTTTCATCATGACTCTGCTTTCTGCATCCTGCCTACTGTGACTCAGCAGTTTTTGGGCAGACAGGTTTTGATTGGATCCTCTAGGAAAGCCTTATTAAACCATTATTAAATTGAATATGAACAATTCTTTGGTGTAATTAGTTTCCAGGCAGTAGAACCAGTTCTGTCCTGAACTATCAGCCTGCTGCAGAGACCCAGTAAGAGGCAGGGAGTCGCCCCTGGCACGTCAAGGTGCAGTGTTATGTTTCCTTTTTGTTTGCTCCCCTTCTCCTCTCTGGTTTGTTTTGTCTGCTGTTCTCTCACCTGTTCTCCTCATGATACCTGAGACAGCTGCGTTTTCTGTAAGCGGCCTAATTTCAGGGATCACATGATGCCTCGGTGCTTGATGCATGATGCCTTTGTGCAGGTACAACGTCCGAGCGTAACCTCTGACAGTTTGTTGTCCAACACATGTCCATAGGACTGGAGTGAGTGTCTTTGGATTGTCTGTCCCTGCATGCAGAAATAAATGGGAAATGTTGTAATTATGCTACAGGCCTAATTGACCTGAAATGTGGTTAATGGTGAACTGGTCTCTATGGAGCTTTTTCGCTGCAGGCATTCGCAATTGTCACAGCAGGAAAAGGCCACCACAGTGCTGGTCTGCTGTTGCCTCGCTGCAAAAAGGTCACAGGTCTTTGTTTCCTACCACAGAACTGAGCACATACTGGTGTGGTGAAAGCTTTGAAGTGAGTTTGTCTGTCTTTACAGGTCAACCAGATCAGTCCACTGAGACCCTGCACAGGATATGTGGCTACAGAGAATGGATGGATAAATAGAATAGTATGCATGATGCTCTGGCACATCAGAATGGAATGCAGCCTTTATTACATCAGCCAGGGAGGGTTATGTTTACACTTGGGTTTGTTTGTCTGTTCGCAGAATATCTTCAAAAGGGTTTTGACAGCTTTCAGTAAAATCTGGTGGGCAGGTTGGACAGAAACAAAGGAGGAACCCATGATGCTTTGGTCCTGGTAAATGCTATAACCACTTCTCCACCTTTTCCAATTCTTTTTTTCCATGGTCTCAGCAATAACCTGTCACGTTCCACATAATTCCAAGTTCTTTCCTTTTGTCCACCAAAGACTATGGCCCAGAAAGACAATAATTCCATCTCTGGTTTACATTTTGTCTCAATACCTGCAGATATCTTAGGTGTTAAACAGACGGATTGCCACTGTAAACTGCTTACTTTAACTCCATAATACCATCCATTGAAGTCTCCTCTCTGTACTGTGTTGATCTGTGGATGAAGTCTATATTTAAGAGCCCAGTCAAATTATGATGTGTTATATCACTTCTAGCGCGTGTGCATGTGTGTGTGTGTGTGCTTGCATGTGTGTGTTTTCATAGATGGGGCCCACCTACTAGAAAAACCTCTCACAGCTCCCAGGGGCTCAGCTATTGAAGTCGTCCTTTCTCACAGAGCGAAATCGCTCTTTCACAGAATCACAGCGGTTCCTCCAATCACTCGCACAGTCGGCGGGAGCAAAGAACAAGCTTGAGATAACAAACCGGGGTGCTGTGAGGGCAGCTTCCTACCGGCCTTGGTCCCACTCCTGCAGGCATTCTGTGCCTTTAGAGGTGCTTTTCCCACAAATTTCCACCAGTGGGAGCCTGTTTTATAAGAGCCCCGATTGTTGTTTGAGTGTAAGTGAACCTCCATGGGACTGTAGGCTTCTGTAATCCAGACAATGCGAGTTTGTCTCTTGTTTCAGGTGGGGACACACACCTTCCCAAAATCTACCTACCAAGACTTACTTTCACTCGCTGACTTTTATGCTTCACTTCTCCTTTACACCCCTATCAATAACAGAGAGGTTGTGGTGTATTTCTGCGTTCGTTCCTCATGTAATCCTATTCCAGCAAGTGGAATGATGCAAGAGCATTACACTCTTGCTCTTTTACTTGAGAAGAAATCAGCCCATTTACATTTTTAAGAGCCAAGGATGAACTAAATTTTTCTCAAAATTGGATAACATCACTTAGTTTGATCATTGATTATCCAAGGAGCTTCAGAGTTGTAAGCATCGTTGTAAGCAACAGTTTTTCAGCGACTGCTTTGTGTGAGCCTGTAAGCCCTTTGAGACATTTATGTGGTATTGGACAACACAAACACGTTTGGTGTTGTTGATTATACACATAGCACGCCAAGATGCCAATGTTACCAACACCCGTCGTCTTGAAGGATGCGAAAGATAACTTTTTGGAAGCGGGGCCTAGATGCGGATGAACTGTGGTGTTTCGCTCAGTTTGTTCGCTGGCTCAGCATCTGACCTGACTTACGCAGCAGCATTCCTGTCATGGGCTCAGACACAGAAATAAATACATGCATCCACTGCCAAATTACTGTAATAGATGATGCTGACGCATCAAAGTATCTCAAATAGAAAAGAACTTGATTTATTTTTAAATGTTGTGCAATCCTTGTACTTCGGTGGGATGATTTTTTAAAAATCTATATAGCATTTTAAAAATTGTTATTTGTATTGTTTGCTGTGCAAATATGATACTATGATTAACACTTGCAATTTGTTTACTTTATTTACATAATATCGTTACTTGTACATAATGTGACGTATTGTGGGCGTAGCCGTGGGGTAGTGTAGTCTCCTCACTCTCAGACAGACCAGTCATTGCAGAGTAGAGACCTAAAAAGGCAGCAGCCTACCGGCAGACCTCACCTCACACATCACTGTGTTCACGAAGTGCTTGTGCTTGGGATCGGCTTCACTTTAAACGCACACAATGGCCGATAAGATCGACATGGAGGAAGGGAAGACCAACGGCGAAGCGCACGTCGACATTGCAAACGGGCTGGACAACCACGCCAAGAGCGGCGGCGAGACGCTCGGCCAGCGGGTCAAGAGGCTGGTGAGGTCGAACCTGCTGGTGATCCTCACCGTGGCCGGCGTCCTCGTCGGCGTGATCATCGGACTCGGCGTGCGCAACGTGGAGCTGACCAGGACGCAGATCCTCTACATCGGTTTCCCCGGGGAGATCCTTATCCGGCTCCTGAAGATGATCATCATCCCGCTGGTCGTGTGCAGTCTGGTGTCCGGTGCTGCCAGCATCGACCCCAAGGCCCTGGGCAAGCTGGGCGGCTGGGCTATGCTGTTCTTCCTGGTTACCACGCTGATCGCTTCGTCCATCGGCGTGATCATGGCTTTCATCATGAAACCGGGCGCTGTCGACAAGCCGAAGACGCAGGGGCTGGATGAAGGCATGCCGGATCCGAAGGAAGTGATCGACTCCTTCTTAGATTTGATCCGGTGAGTGAATGGACAGATGTTGAGCCACGTGTCCCGTTCTCAAGTGTACCAGAAATATGATTGATGGGTGTTTGGTTCGTCCTTCGGATGTCACAACATGCCCCACCTTAGCGTGTGTGGTCCGGTTCCGATAACAGCCCCCTCCGCCCTGGTGTCGGTGCAGTTTAGAGGTAAATAGTTAGCGTTGATGCTGAATGTCACTCGGTTCCTTAATGGGATGTTTGCTGTAATGGAATCCCGCTCTTGCATCATTCCTGCCATGTGTAGGTACAACACACCCAGTGACCGCCAGGGAAGCGCTTCATAATATTGATGCTCGGAATCAACAAAAGTCTTTTCTGTTTTTGGTTCAATTTGTCTTAAAACATTACACACACACACGTGTAGTTGTGACACACGTGTCTCTAACACTCCGGATGTTTCATCATCTGGTCGACTCTTTCAAAGCAGGGCGACAACCCCATTAGACATTACACACACACACACACACACGCACACACTTCTGATACGCGGTGGAGTTTCCTGTGGTCTATGCTATAGTTTCGGTGGGTTTTTTTTAAACCGGATCTATCTTAGTGAATTGACGGCAAACCAAGTATCGCACCTCTCACATGAGTAGAATTCACGGTGCTTTCAGGCTCATTTGTAAATATGTCAGAATGCAGAGACACGTCCCGCGCTGCCATCTTGTCTTCTCTCTGTGGTTTGACGTCTCTCCGTCTACATATCACTTTGTTCTGTTCTGCTTTGTCTTGTATTAAGTGTTTTAAACTAACATTTTAACAAACACTTTACATAGAGAATAAATACAGTTGAAACAGGACAGACAGATGTACAATACCTTCAAATTATCTGCAAACCAAGGATGTTAAAGACGACAGTAAAGCAGGAAATTAAATGTTTGCATTGAGGGGGTAAAACAGACCCAAATTTGTTAAAAAAGTGGCAAATGGAAGCGTTGTAAGTAGAGATTCGATCTGACAACAAAAATAGTGGGTCGTTCTTTGTTGTATGGTGTGCAATTTAGTATATAGTATAAATGTGACATCATTGTTGTACATCATTTCTTACTATGGCATCAGTTGGTTGAGATGACATCATTTTTTTTATTTTTTTTTTTTACATCGTTAGAACCAAAGGAAAAAGCTGTACTGACATTGAAAGGAGACGCCATACATACTCCAAGATGTTTCCTCAACATTTTGCATGCGTGCTTGGGGTCTATTTTAAACCCTTTCCATGCTGTACACGTGCAGGCTATAGGCGCTGTGTCTGTAATGTCCCCCCGGCTGCTCCGTCCGATCTCCCGTCTCAGTCCTGCTTTGGGGAAATGTGCAATAAAAGCAAGAATTTCCGTCCTGCCTCCCTCCTAAAATGTTCCACGGAGCGCAGATTAGTGGTGTTGGAATAAGAGAGCCAACAAACCCACTCATAGCTCAACATTGTTACCCTGATTACTAACAGAAGTCCTTACATTAAAGCAACGTGTTCTGCTCTGCAGAGCTCAAGAGCTCAGAAAGTTTGTGTTGACGCGTCTGTTAATGTTTGATACTTTAAAAGACCTTCATCAAAGAAACAATCTGTTACAATTTTAGAGTACCAGAGTATTTGTCCATGTTTGGTGTTTCAGAGATTATCGCCTTGTGGTGACGCGTCTGTTAATGTTTGATACTTTAAAAGACCTTCAACAAAGAAAAATTCTGTTACAATTTTCGGATAGAAGAGTTTTTGTCCATGTTTGGTGTTTCAGAGATTTATCGCCTTAACTTCTGTTGTCGTGATGTCTCTGACAAACTTAATGAGGGGAGTCATGTCACACATTCACACACTCCAAACAGGGCAGTATGTAAATCTCGTGTGTGTTATTAGTCGACCTTGGTCTCGTGTCCTGTTAAGTTTTGATAATTTGCAATTTTCAACTGCTGGGGAATTCAACCTGAGCTGTAACCAAACTGGCCCGTAGTATGCACGTTATTTTGCTTGTAGGGTGTTAATGCAGTAAAAAGGTTCCATGCCAATAGAGTATGTAAAGGGCTGCACTTTCATCACCGCCCCCCTTTCAGAGCACCGTGAATATACTTAGACTGTACTTACACGTGAAGAGGAGCCACTCGCATGTGTTGCCGTAAGACATTTCTTGCCTTTTCTTTGAACACTCACACTTCACCTTTTCACATTCACAGGTGAAATGCCGCATATCGCATCCTAAACACACTCCGGGGCACTTTGTGAAACACTGATGAAGCAGTGTAGACTCAGTGGAAACACACTGGGGCTATTTGTTTCCAAGGGGAATAAAGGATTTTTATTACATGAATAGAAAATACATTAAGTGCCTATCTATTGACATCATTTTAGTGGATAGCTCAAACGTAAATTGGTAACATCACACGCGATTAAACTGCCACCTTTCTCTTTCCTCATTTGAGATCTTTGTCCCTGGTTATTTCTAGGTGCTGCATCATGTTCACCGACTGCGTAAGTTGTCTGAACATTTGCGTGTGTTTTTGTTCTAGGTGACTTAGCCACTCCTAGCTTGTTGCAAGGGGTGTGTGGTTTAACGGCATTCCTGGCCGACGTCGGATCATTTTCTATCAATTTCATGACAGTGTGTTAAAGGAATGCATGTGTTCTGTTGTTGTATGGGTCCATTTACACAAATGTGCCGTTTGTTATGCAATGGAAATGATTGGTGAAAAAAATGTACTCTCTCCAACCGTTTTCTTCCTGGGGCTCTCTGTAAACATGAAAGACAAAGAAAGCAGGAGGACGTAAAGCGGGAGTGGTCTCATGTTGTCTTTGGGTTTTGTTATGCTGAGGATGAGGTCGTTCAGGTCACAATCAATCACTGTAGAAATGCAATTGATCAACGGCATTAACTGCCACGCTGGAGCAGAACTTAAATATTCCTAAACCGCTCTTTACTGCCAGCTTAGCTTCAGGCATCGCTGCCAGCAAACACAAATATCCAACAGCAAAGCACAATCACCTCCAACAATACTCATCACAACAGGTATAAGAAGTTCAAACTCCAGGTGACCAAATACCGCTTCAAGAAGTCTTTGTTTTCTTATTATTTGTATTTTTATCACCTTCTGAATAGGCCATTGTTAGGTGTGAAAAAAGGCAATGAATAAATGTTGAGACTTTTCCGCGACATCCCGCTGTGCTGAGTTTCAACTGAATTTGCATGACAGCCAGACCTCAGCCTCAGATCCAGAGCTGCATGTCAGTCACATGATGGTTAATCTGGACGCTCTGTGGCTTTAGGAAATCAGTGAATGAATGGATAGAAAGGTTTGCTGGAGTTAATGCCTTTTTGCTCCAAATCCATTACATGCAGGGTGGTCAGGGGAACATTTGGTTCTAGGAGTTTTTCCGAGATTTGTTCGGTGTATTTACTGTGTGTGTGTGTATGTACTGAATAATACAGCGTTAATTAGGAATGGGGGCTGAGAGAAGAAGGAGATTAATAGTGAAATTCTCTCAGTTATTTCCACATGATCAGCCTCGTGGTTTTGCCTTTGAACTGTCGCTGATGACTGGAGGGCAAAGCTCTGTCTTCACAAGAACCGTGCAGAACAGGACAAGTGAGTTGTGAGCCTAAAAAAAAAAACTGCAGGTTTGGAGCTCAAATTTCTGCTGTGCGCCTTGCAAACAGCCCGACTCTATTCGGACTGTGTAGGAGCTGCACCCTCTCGACCGGTCGCTCTCTTGTTATGGCAATCGGAACATTTAATTAGACCTTATCAACACCATATCGAGGAACAGACCCAGGTTACACGATTGTAAACTGATTTTTCTGGCATGCAAACACCGGCGGTCAGTTTATTCAGAGAACAGAATCCCATTTATTGTATGACAGGAGTTCCTTAACATGATGATCACATAAAAGTCTTGCTTAACGCCAACTTCCTTCAGTAAAAGGATCTGGATTGTGAGCCAGCACATCTTTCCTGCTTATGCGACGCTTCATGTACGTTTGTGGGAATTGAGAAATGCTATTAAACACTTAAATTGCAGTACTAATGGAGTATAATGTGAAGTCTAACCCTCTATACTCTTTACACGTCCATGCTAAAAACTGTTATATGTGCCAAAAAAGGGCAGTTTAAACACTTTGATTTCATTCTGTTCTTTATTTACTCACTGCATTTCTTTTCCTGAAGCTTCTTGTTCATGTTAAGCAGAGGAACTTACAGTATTCTTCCTCTCCACAGGAACATCTTCCCCTCCAACCTGGTGTCCGCTGCTTTTCAGTCGGTATGTATCTAAGCTTGACTTGACATGTAGCACCTTTTTAAATTGTTACTTAAACGAGCCGATCGGACTAAACATTGCATCTTTGTTTCCGCTGCAGTATGCAACAAGCTACAAGCTGATCACCAGGAACAGCACCAGTGGAATTAACATCACAGCAGAGAAGGTAAGCAGAGTGAAGACCAGGACAAGTTGCCCGCATGAGGCCGTAAGCCGCAAACACTTGGTACCTGATCCTGTCTGAGCTGAATGAATGCCCTTTGCCTCCAGGTGCCCTTTGGAACAGACCAGGACGGCATGAACATCCTCGGCCTGGTGGTGTTTGCTATCGTGTTTGGCATCGCACTGAGGAAGCTGGGAGAGGAAGGAGAGATCCTCATCAAGTTCTTCAACTCTTTCAACGAGGCCACCATGGTGCTGGTCTCCTGGATCATGTGGTAAGTCGGGGGACCTTCATGAAATCAGATTTCTTTTGGAAACGTGGGTCTTTGAGCTAGGTTGCTGAGATGTTTTCTGCTGGTGTCTCTACAGGTATGCTCCCCTCGGTATCATGTTCCTTGTGGCTGGTAAGATCGTTGAGATGGAGAACGTCGCCCTGCTGTTTGCCAGCCTGGGGAAATACATAGCCTGCTGCATCATCGGCCACGCCATCCACGGCCTGCTGGTGCTGCCGTTCATCTACTTCCTCATCACCAGGAAAAACCCGTACACCTTCCTCTGGGGCATTTTCACCGCCCTGGCTACAGCCTTCGGAACAAGCTCCAGGTAATGCAAACGTGCCTCTCCGACTCCCTCACATTCATGTTTGCTTAGTGAATACTGAAGTCCTAAACACACACAGTGTCTTAAAACACACACACAGAGACACACAGTCTCCACCACAGACACACACGTTTCATTCATGCTCTCACACACACCCCTCCGCCCTTTAAACCCGCAGCTCTGCCACCCTGCCCCTGATGATGAAGTGCGTGGAGGAGAATAACGGCGTGTCCAAGCACATCAGCCGATTCATCCTTCCCATCGGCGCCACGGTCAACATGGACGGGGCTGCGCTATTCCAGTGCGTGGCGGCTGTTTTCATCGCTCAGCTCAACGAAATCGACCTCAACTTCATTCAAGTCATCACCATCCTGTGAGTCCTGAAGACATACAGTAGGGGGTCATGGGGTCAGCAAGTGAATTTTTTTTTTAAGTTTTAATTTTTTCATTTCATTCTTTCATTCAGTTGATCAGTCGGTTTATTTAAATGTATTAATCTATTGAAAACATTTAATAACATTTTTTAACTGATCTTGCACTCATCATAGTGATATTCGGCCTCTTCCTACAATGTCAACCTGTCTCTCTCTCTCGCTCTACATGATGCAGCTTTGTGCAGTTCGGAAGATATTTTGATCGTATTACTTCCGTATTGTACAGCTTGTTCTCTGATGTATTGAATCGCTCTCTTTAACTGTATCATCGTCTCTGATTACTTCAGAGTGACGGCGACGGCGTCCAGCGTGGGAGCAGCAGGCATCCCCGCCGGTGGTGTCCTGACCCTCGCCATCATCCTGGAGGCGATAGGCCTGCCCACCAGCGACATCTCCCTCATCCTGGCTGTCGACTGGCTCGTGTGAGTGTACAACCATAGTGATCCATCTGCACGATCCTGTATTAGTTGGGGTTTGTCCGTTTCTTTGTCCCTAACAAGACAAGGAAACATTAGATGCGATAGGCTATCAAACGCAAACATCTTGTGGAGACAGCAGCCACTTGTGACATAGTGACCTTGCTGTGTGACATAGACGATGATCTATGAGTTGTGCGGGGGCGTCTTCTCTCTGTCTTAGTATCGACACAAGCATTGTGGATGTGTGACTATAACTTACAGACTTCTAGGTCATTGTAGGTCAGAGTACTTTATCCATACAGGCTAAAACAGGAGGCCCTATAAACGTCCTGGCTTCTGACACACCTGTACATGAGCAGTCAATGCTTGCCTTGTGTTATTGGGCAGTTTTCCAAATATGATAGCGTCAGATTTAACTGAAAGCCTATGTGTTGTTGTCCCTCAGTGATCGTACCTGCACGATATTGAACGTGGAGGGAGATGCTTTCGGAGCCGGGCTCTTGCAGCACTTCGTGGACCGCACATCCAAATCGGAGCCCGAGACGGAGCTGGGGGAAGTCCGGCTAGAAGGACACTCAGTCGACATGGCGCCCGAGCACTCGCCGCTTATTGGGAAACAAGGTGGGACGGACGGCGGCAATGAAAAAGCCGCCCTAGCCAATGAAGAGTCTTTCTTGTAATTCAGGCGCTGGTCTCGCCAGTGACCCACTCCACGCCTTTTTCTTTTTTTTTAGCTTGATGCCTCTGAATTCAAACCTCACGCCCTCTCCCCCCCCCCCGACTCTTTTCTGGCCATCTTAAAGACTTAAAGACAGTGACTAGCATGGAGGAGGGGCCACCTGTCCACCATACGGTCAAAATGTAAATTTTTGAGGTACAATATTTTTCGTCAGTCAGGTGTCTTGAGTTGTCACTGGATTAACGTTTAAGCTTGTGGTCGGTCCTCTTCGATTGTAAAGTCAGAATCTTATCACATGACCAAGATGTGCATACATTTGTGTTTTAAGTTAACGGTTAATCTCTGAGCTGTCAGACATGGATGTGAAGGTGTGCTGATATCTGCTGAAATTGTATATATATTTACTATTAGGTGCATTATCACCAATCGATCATCAAGTGTTCAGGTGATTCTTGCACACATACACTCCAAAGAACTCCACATCAAAGAACTCCCGAATTTCCAGTCGTTCAGAGTAACTTCCTGTAGGTACAAGGTGAGAATGTTTGACTTTAGAATCCTGTGAGGACCAGCTGTGATGCCGTCTGCATTAGCCAGACAAATCCTCATTAGTTACCCTTACAGTCAATCAGTCATTCACAACAACTAATGCTTTCTACTAATGCTTCTTTTATTTTGTGTCAACATTTTTCACCTTAACATACATAAAGAGTATATGATTATGCAGTAAAATGTAAATATAGGTAATATGGTAACATATGATAATAGCCACTTTCAGTTTGATTCCATTTAACATTTTCCTTAAACGTTTTTTTCTCCTTTAAAATTTCTGTGTTTGGCAGAAATGTCAGAACAGAATATGAGGTACAAAGTTGATTATACAAAGTATAATTTTAGTATAATGGAGAAACTTAAAGTGGTGGTGATCATATAAGGCGTAATACACAAGCTTTGTATGTTCATTATACAAAGTATGTGAGTGTACATTCTACAGCATATACTACATATATACATTTTGGGATATTTCTGTGACTCTAAGACGTATATTATCCGTTACTCCTTTTTGTGTTTGTTATTCCCACCCAGTGGATCTGTGTGGACAAATGTCTTTATCATGCTGGGAGAAGGACATTCACAGGATTATAATTCACATCACTCTTGACCTCAAAGCACCAAACAAAATAATATCTTCAGCTATCTCCAAAAGGTGAAGGAGGGTTTTGAAGGACTGGAAGTCTGTCGACACACTAGGAGACTCACACAGATGTCTTGACCTCTGGCCTTTGAAATGGACCCGGGTGCTGTGGCAGGCGACCTGACCTCAGGTTTAACTTAATGACTGTCCTGCAACCGAGACCAAAACTCACATCGCTGAGGGGAGGTCGCCTGTTCCATGAACACTAGAGCTTTTTTTTATTTCCAAAACACGTTGCTCAGTTTTGAGTCACAGCATCTCGGAAAAGCACAAATGTAAAAGAAATGAAAAAGTTCCAAAGCGAGGACAATGTGTTCTAACGTGCCCGAGTAAGTGTAGTTTGTGTGTGAGTAACCATAACCTGTTAATCATCAAAATACTTGTGTTGATACTCCGACTGTTGAGACATAAAAAAGGTCATGTTTTGTCAGTGATAAATGTTCACAAAGAATTTAGTTCTAGCTTAGGCCTCCTTGTATGTTGTTGTTGTTATTGCCTGATAATTCATATTTATTTCTTTAATCAATATCCAAAGCGGTTTTTAGAGGCGTTTTTGCCTTTTTAAACAAAAACTCTTAACTTGACCCTTTTGCCAGCCTTTTCTTTGTAATCAATGGTTGATGACAGCCGTTTTGGCGGCTCTTTTATTGTTCATCTGCTCACTTCTTCTTCTTGGATTCATTTTCAGCCTTTGTGTGTGAGTCTAGACCATTAGTGTTCGCGCTACTTGTCTCTTTACCAGTTTGTTACGAAGGAGGTTTGGGCGCTGGATAAGTTTGGCGTATGTGTCGTGTAGAGGTGATGAGATTTTGGACTTGGTAGTGCTGACGGCATACAAGGGCCCCCGCAGCGGTGACCAAAAAGAATAGATCAATGCTCTACGAGAATTTGACCGCTCCTCCTAGCCTGTGGCTCTACTGGGTGAAACGTCTTTGTGTCAGCGCAGTAGGTCTACAGGTTATGGGCTCGACAACTTCACGCTTGCACCGAACGGCACAGACGCATCCAAGGTTGCTGCGCTCGTCTCCGTCGCCACTTTAAGTCGTTTGAAACTGTACTCGTCGTACCCAAGAGATGAATTTTCTAATGCAATATATGAATGAGTTACAGTTGCACTATTGAAAGTTATTGAAAGTTATTTGACACTGTGGATCCATATCGTCTTTAAATTGGGACTCTGCTGTTTGTTGAGGTTAGTTGATTTTACCATGGGGAGAGCTAGTCAGCATGTGAAATCGACAATGTAACGCCAGGCTCTCCAACCCAGTCCTACGAAGGCCCCTATCCAAGCAGGTTTTCTATCCTGCCACTATATCATTGCTTGCACCCGGTATTCCAAGTGGGTGTACTCAGGTGTGCTCTCGGGTACTTGGGATACCAGGTGCAAGCAATTAATTTAAAGGCAGGATAGAAAGAACCTTCTGGATAGGGGCCCTTGTAGGACCGGGTTGGAGAGTCCTCGTGTAACAGCTGTCCCTGACCTGTATGACATCAAACACAGTGGGTTACTTTCTGCAGTTGGGTCATTTTCATGTGCTGAGTCTTACTCCCCATGATGCATAAACTGAACTTGATGTGTACAAGCTTGTCCTTTTAACTGTGTAAAGCTCCACCAAATATGCCACATAGTGCTAAAATAATCATGTTTGCTTCATCCGCTTTATATTGTGCTATTGATAGTAATAGGAGTAATTCCCGAGGTCTGGTCGTCATAAGAGTGAATGGATAACCACGCGCCTTCACAATGACTCGCTATGCTACAATTTCCACTCTGTTGTGCTATTTTAGGTACAAGGTGGTAAAGGCGGGAGAACATTCCGTAGTAGTCCTGAGATCTCATGTGGATGTCTGTGTGGTGAGATCATGGTGTTTGTTTCTGGTGTTAGCACATGGCTGCAGTTTGTGGTTTTCTAACAGGGGGAAATGAACGTTACAAAGATTTTCTGGTTACTGTCTGAATGTTCTGTTCTGAATTTCGACAATAAAAGCTTTTTTAAAAAACAAATATTTGAGTGTGCCGTGTTGTTGTTAACTGCATCCAATGGTGAACCCCACATAAGACTTTGTCAAAAAGCCGCATTGTTTTTTATGGCAACTGTAGGTTATTTGAGGAACGCTGCACACCTGTTTGCCCGTCATAAAATCCTCCATCTCCAAGGCTCCAGCCAGATGTCTGAAGAACTCACACGCTCCTATATCTCCATTGACAGCAGAGTCAACGCAACATATAAAGTGACTCTGCCACCTAGTGTGCAGAAGGTAAAACTACTTGCATTAAAACCAAATTGACAAACTCCTCTGCAGTCCTTAAAAGAGATTTTTTACGATTGAGGAAAGAAGAAGAAAAAGTAAAAGCCCTGGAATTATTAGACTTGCTTTATTTTTCCCATTTTAGTAAAATGGAGCGACATCACATTCCAGGAATACAGCAACAGACACACATAGTAACACAGCAGCTGGTGTGTCTTAACGTAAACCTTTCTCTGAGCCTCTGCTGTGTTTCACCTTTTAGCTGTTTTTTATTTTTAGCAGGACAACACAAGAATTCCCGCAACGACTCTGACGGAACAAAATGGAGGAATGGGACCCGAGGAAGAACCTGATCAATTTTTAAAAAATGATCAAAGTACACAAGGCTTCTTTTGTTGTTGTTCCGGCAACAAGGGCGATCACCATCATGTGGCAAAGACATGTTGTACTTGTTGTTTTGGTTGAAAATATATATAATATATTATTTAGTTGTACGCTTGAGCTCACATAACTCCTCCCCTAACCAAAACATACATAAAACATGTACAAAGTTATGACTATTCATAGTTTTTAGTAGCTTCTACCTCCTACTTATGCCTGTGCCAGCCACAGACTTTTGATCAACTCACAGGTGGGAAAAATGATAATTGATGACACATTTTAGTTGAATAAGACAATTCTTTAGCATGTCTGGCCTCATCGGAGGTATGAGCTCTAATGAGCACCCTCCTAGTTTTAAAATAATATATTTTCTTTGAAACATCGTCCGAACTGTTTTAACTTAAGAATTTAGTCATACAATCTCATCATCTCCCAGTTCCAATTATCAATCAAACATCTATGATGATGTGCGAATCTGAGATATTACTCGCTCACACCTGTCAGGTACCACAGAGTCCACATGTTACGTCCACAGAGAAATTGTGCAAATGGTAAACAATCAAAACAATCAGTGCAAAATTGGCGAGACAAATGCGTAACACTGCATAAGACGTCTTTTACCACAAAACCACTTATTCAACACTTAAAGCTTTTGTACGATATCTTAAATCCTGTTGAAGGCATCGTACATGATAGTTTTCAACAAGACGCCGATGTCAGCTCAGTGATTTACAGTCTGTGTTCATCATCTTTACACCGTTTCCATGGAGTAGCACAGCCAGCTGAGTCTCTGCCAGCTCTTCAATATGTGGCCGTTTACATCACCGCCATGGGTTTGGGATTAATAATTAAAAAGAATCATGATGTCAGTAATAAGCAAAATGTTTCCCGTCTGAGAAAGAATAGCGATCCAATGTCAGCTGGCGCCCACATTTTGGTAATAAATACA
Source organism: Genypterus blacodes (assembly GCF_046128005.1). Classification (NCBI taxonomy): domain Eukaryota; kingdom Metazoa; phylum Chordata; class Actinopteri; order Ophidiiformes; family Ophidiidae; genus Genypterus; species Genypterus blacodes. Next base: position 9,996,359 of record NW_027466817.1, read on the forward strand.
GATCGATGCATCCAGGCATGTAGTGATTCAGCCAGTGTGAACATCTTGGCACCATCTTTCGTTCCAGGCATCGATTCTTCTCCTGCTAATAACAGGCTGAACTTCTGTACAGCATAAAGTCTGTCATAAAGTCTTCATCCTCTCTCATAATTTACTTCTGTCCAGCTTCTTCTTGGCAGGATTCGGGTACTGGGGGTTCTCAATCACCCCCTCCCCAAACTTGAGCTCCAAGAAGGCACGCTGGTTGTTGGGGGCGTAGGCGGTGATGCCAGCGAAAGGCAAGGGGACCAGAGGCTGGAGGAAGTGCTCTGGGAACTCCACATCCTGTTTGTGTTCTGTCCACGTGTCTTTGGTCATGACACCGTTGCGCGGGTAGAAGGGCCACAGGTCGACGTGCAGGTGGTTGGCCTCGCTGAACTGGACTCTGTAGAAGTCCCCTTCCACCGCCCTCTCCCAAACATAGCCGTTGGCATCCACCAGAGAGCCTGAGTCCAGATTCTTCAGGTGGTCACAGTTGGGTATGTCCTCCAGGTAGATCCCCAGGTCCACGTCATAATCCCACGGGATGATGTCTTGATGGCGGACAGCGCCCAGCAGGGTCCCACCCTCTAGCCAGTAGCGAACACCAGAGCTCTCCAGGATATTGATGACGTACTTTGTCGTTTCCCGGAGTGCGCGCAGACAGCAGGGTGGAGTCCAGCGATCCAGATAAAGGTAGTCTGGGGTGTCATCTTGCACCGTGCCGAAACAGCGAGGTGTCTCCTTCCCGCAACCATACCACTGCTCCTTCCCGTCAGACAGTAGAAGACGTTTCAGACCAAAGCTCCTCATGAGCCTCCCGGTGGACTCCTTCAGTCGAGTGTCGGCCTTCCACTGATTGTGCGCTGAGCTGAAGAGGGGCCGGTGGTTGGCAGAGAAACAGGGGCTCTCCAGGAGTTTGACTTTCCATCCTCTCAAGGCAGTTTGGATGAAGAGGGAGGAGAAGAGCGGCTGCCCCAGAGGGACAGAGAGGTTAAATAGGTCCTCAGTGCGGATGAGGACCACGGCATCTCCTTGTAATGCTGTGCACACACTCCCGCTGCTCCCAGATGCAGCCGGCGAGTAGGTGGCCGTCCACTCTCTCAGGTTGACCCGCAGGTGGAGACACTGCACAGCGGATCGAGCCAGAACAGGCGCAGCCACCAGCCTCACGGGCCCCCCACCCTCGCCCTCCAGCTCCCTGATCAGCCTCTCGATGGCCCGGGCCTGCTCCAACTCAACTCCATCGGGTACCAGCAGGGCAAACTCAGTCTGGACGTGGAATTCCGGCCTGTGAGCTTGGGGCTGCTGATCAGGGCTGGGGGAGAGCACCAGAAGCCGAGCCCCGTCCGGAAGTGCCAGGGGAGGGTAGGGAATGGTGTCAGCCACGGCCAGGAAGGGGAGCTCGGGCCTCTGGCGAAGGAAGGAATTAGCCACATCTCCGACGTAATTCTCAAAGTTTTCAAACTCCCGAAGAAGAACGGTTACACGTGGCCCGTGACTATGTCCCTCCACCCCGACCACCCCGTGCTCGGCCAGCTCACCTCCGGGCCCTATAAGTCCTTCAACGCCTCCCCTTAGACTAGATCCTGGGTGGGCAGTCCTCCTGGGGCTCCTGCCATGTTCTTTTCGTTTCTCCATCATCTGCTGTTGCGCCCGGGACACATAGTAGAGAATGAGGAGGTTGAGGACAATGGCTCCCGTTAACAGACCCTGGCAGAAACTGATACGCATTGCAACGAATTTACTTCACGGTTCTTCTCAATCGTAGAATGCACACCACAGTTTGACTCAAGTAATCTAGTGGTGCTTAAGTCCCCATTAGTGTCATGTTGGAGGGTTTCAAGTCTTCAGGGAGTTTAAGCCAAACTGTAAAATGATGAAGAAAATGTCATTACAATATACAGTAACCCAAACCCAACCAGTTCAGTCTAAACCTGCATGTGTATCCTATTTATGGACACAATACCAACCAAGAAAAACAGGCTATGACCTTTCATAGCCTCTACTTACCTTGATTTATAGCAGCTTTCTTCATTTATTTTAACCGCAGGCCATCACCTGACATTAGCTACGTTACCAAAACCTTTAACAGCGTTAAACCGGTTACAGTAGATACGACGCGACTCGTTTGCATCGTCTCAGTCAGCTCTGGCTGCGGGAAAGCAGTTGTGTCTGGAAACAAAAATCTGCAGTGCTGGAAAAAATCTGGTTAGATGCGGTTGTAATCGATTCTCCAAAAATTAAGAGAGAATTCCGCAATTTAACGGTGCAGGATCTCAGCGGAGTGTGTTATTAAAGTGTAGTTAACGTGGGCGCGACAATGAATCTCAACTGTACTGATTTACCGTAGCACGCTAACGCAACACTGGAGTTTCCGGTACCAGTTTTTCAGAATAAAGTAATCCATGATAAACACCGAAATTCGCGATATCAGATACAGAACACGTTTGTTTTTCGGTTCTCTGCAGCACAATATTGTACCATACTTTTACATTATTATTTTGGTTAAAAGCGTCTGCTAAACGATTAAATGTAATAGTTATTATTGTTATTATTTTTTTATTTAGTAGTAGTAGTAGTAGTAGTAGTAGTATTGTTTGTAGAATATATTTATTTGAACTAAAGCACAGATATATAGATTGATTTGAAATCCTCCTTTTCCATTTGGGTTGGATAAAAATAGATAAAATAATGTACTTAGATAGTACCATGTTGTTTTTTCTATCATGTATTTTCCTCCGAGAGGTACAGCTGCACGCTGTAATCCCCAGACTGCGCTGGGTCGCAAAATTTAAACCAGAAATACCGTCAGAAAATAATTCTGGTGAACTTTACGGACCTCAAACGTTCTTGCTCACAAAATGGCAGGAAATGTACTTCTCTGGCGACACGTTCATTGTGTATTAGGCCTTTATTTGTCACGGACATAGGACATTTCCACTAGAACCCGACACAAGGAGGAAGCAATAGGTTGGGACGTACAAAGTAAAAGTCGTAGACAAATTTCAATACTTTCTTTGTGCGATTGGCACCGCATTCCACGATTTGAAATTCATTTAATTCAAAAATGTAAAACCATAATGATTCGAAATGTCTCTTACTGATATGGAAACGGCGCATGGAGTTTCAACTTAGTTATGTATTTGGGTTTTTTATCTTGAAAGTCAGAAAGCGGAAGTGTAGTATTTTACCAACAGAATAGTAATTTAGCTCCGTGCCGTGAGCGAAGGAAGAAAGGAGCATAGTCGTAGTGAAGTGTCGCTGGGTTGGAAAAGGGGTACGGGGCTTTTTGTTATTGTTCCTACACTCTCCCCGTTTCCTCCTCCTTATCCTGGCGAAAGCTTGAGCGCATAAAATGGAGGCGGACAGATCCGGCGGAGGACCAAACCCGAACTCCGGAGGTGGCGGCAGCAGCGGTGCGGGGCGCAACCCAAACGGGCCCAAAGCAGCACCGGGCCAGGCGACATCAGCAGCCGCGGCGACCGGAGCGATGGCAGCGGCGGCGGCGGCGGCAGCGGCGGCCGGGGCCCTACCGGGAACGTCGCACCTCCGGGAGCTTCAGGACGGGGACTCGGGCATGACGCTTCCTGGGATCCTGCACTTCATCCAGTACGAGTGGGGACGTTTCCAGGCCGAGAAATACCGCTGGGAGGCGGAGAGAGACGAACTCAGGGTAAATGTGTTTATCATTTAGCTTACGTTTGCAACCGTAATGCCCCAAATAAAGGCCACCGGGAGTCATATTCCTCCTCTTTCCTGCCGCTTTGTGACAGCACACATGCCCTCTCATCATTCACTTCCAGGCTGACAGAATGCTAACGGGCTAATGTTACAGTAAATGATACTGTATTACCAGGCAGTAAATAACAATATAGACGTGTGACCTCCAGCTGGTCAAAACACAACAACAGACTCCATTAAACATCCAATCAGGTCCCATAATCAGTCGGCCACAACAGACTAACATGCACTATGTGACATAAGACAATAACGGTTTGGGTTTGCATGAAAAACAAAGAGCAGTTAGTTATCCAGTGGAGTAAAAAAGGTGTGTAAGCAGAGATGAGGTGTGGCTACCTGACATCAAAGTCCTGCCTGACCAAACACACACTGTGTTTTGTCTGAAACCCAGTTTTAGAAGTAGACCGCTGTCATATTGTTTGTTATGAGTGACAAATGATCCCACATGTGAGGGGAAACATCTGACACATGTGAGATCTTAGAAACATAATGCTCAGGTCAAATTGGAGCTAAATAAAATGACTTCCATAACATTGTTCATCTTGTTTTAACGAGTTCAGGATGTTTTAGAAAGAGATGTGCTCAGGTACATCTATAGTGGTAAGCAACAAACCCTCAGCAAGCAGCATTTCTCAAGAATGAACTCTGAAATGGATCGTAAATGGATTATTTCAAGGTATTTCCGCCAGGCTTGTGACTGACATACGGTATATTGAGATGCATTTCAGGGTCAAATTAAATGACAGCGTGATTGTGTAGGGAAATACTGAAATAGCAGAATAGTAACACATTTGTTTAAAATGTGGAAAACACACATGGGACACAAATACAACGTCGAAAAAAGTAGAGCAAAGACAACACTCCTGGTCCTGTTATTAATATCGGAATGGATGTTTATGGATTTGTGGTTCAGAATATAGTTAAGAGTGCTGATAATGGAGAGACCCAGCTCATACTGTGACAGGTTGGCATGTGTAAGGGTTCAAATCCATGCATTAGAGGATGATACTTGTTGTGAAAGTGACATTGAGCATTGAGAGGATGCTGTCAGGGTGACCTTTGAGTCCACTCTGTCCTTGTATATCACTGAAAATCAAACATTTCATATTAAACCCCATCTGATTACTGAATCCCCTCAGACTGTCTGTGGTCAAATCTGTGTTTACTCCGAGTCTTTGAGGACAAGAAAGCAAGTTTACAGGCATTTGAATGAGGGCCTGTCATACAGATGGATGAGTCAGTGGTTTGAGTGGATTACAGGATCGATCGTGTGTGTGTGTGTGTGTGTGTGTGTGTGTGTGTGTGTGTGTGTGTGTGTGTGTGTGTGTGTGTGTGTGTGTGTGTGTGTGTGTGTGTGTGTGTGTGTGTGTGTGTGTGTGTGTGTGTGTGTGTGTGTGTGTGTGTGCGTGTGATGAGAATCTATTTGTTAGTGTAATTTATTGTTTTGATGCCTGAGATGATTGTTAGTGAAGCATTTCATTGACTGACAGCAAGGTGATACAATACGAAAGCACTGTGATGTGATGTGGCCGTCCCCTACACACACACACACACACACACACACACACACACACACACACACACACACGTGCATGCCTTCAGGGTGGAGACGTGGGCTTTGTTTCTTTAAGCAGCATCAGTTTGAATTCCTAAAACTGTGAGGGGAAAAAAAAAATCAATGCAAACGTGTGAGTAAATGCCACAGAAATGCCCACGAGCAAGGCACTCACTCATCCTCCAAGTTGTTTCTCGCTTTCATGCATGTGTGTGACGTGTCGCATGCACTCAGTGCTGCCCTTATTTGTCTGTACTGAGATTAAGGCAGAGCTGCGGGTGATTTCAGTTGCATTACGGCGCGTACGTGATGTGAGGAGATAAAGAATGTTTATTGCCTATTATCGCCGTATAATCCAAGTTTTAATGTGCACGTTTACGACTGTGAGGTACGACATTCCCGGTCAGGAACTTTTCTTACTCAGCAAGTTACTTACACACACGCACAGAAAGAGGGAGAAAGATGTTTTTGCTCTGCGGTTGGACTGAAATACAGTTCATTTCTTCATTCCTGCAGCCATATGTGGTCTTCCTCCTGTAGCCACGGTTTGCTTGTAATTAGGGTGAACTATCTGCTGGAGGTCACAAGCACAACCTTACCACAGAGGAACCAACGTATGGGAATTAACCAGGGGGTCAAAGGGTGAAGTCTAGGTTTGAAACTGTATATTTGTGCTACAGTTAACTCGTTGGACCGTTGCTCTTGTAATCTTCCTGTTGTTTAGATGGAGATGAGCTTTGATTGTGATCAGTCAAGATGTTTTATATTTCATAACCCCACATTTTGGTCAATGAGCTCAAACATCGCCTCATTAAGCCTCAATTTTACGTTGAGAAAAACAACCATGGCCTCCCTTCCGTCCGTGTGTGTCTCTTGGCCCCCGACTCAAACCTGTGTAGTTATTAATAGTCGGCTGATAAAATATGGATGAACAATAACAAACTGTGCTGCTTTTATCACAGCGTGGGAGAGGGGGTTGAGGCAGAGGCATAACGTGTCCATGTCCAACACGCCATTAAAGCTTGTTATGGAACTTTGTGTGTGTGTGTGTGCATGCGTGTGTGTTCTGTGCACATGCTCTGGATTCACGGGCACACACTTAACACCGTAGCTGGAAAATGGACTCGGCTGGCGTTGAGAGAGCCACAGAGTAGCGCCGCCCCCTGGCTTTTGTCCCCGGAGGGCTCGCGGGCATGTTGCTCTCAACATGCCAGTTAGCATGAAGTCTGGCATTGCCCTGCGCCCTTAACAGCAAGGCGTACATGCGTTAATAGCCAGATCACATGGTGCTCGTGTGTGTGACATCTTGTGCGTTCTAGGCTGCTATTACTAATCTACAATCATCTGCTGGACTGCATGAGGAACTGAATTCAAATTGAAATCATAACACGAAAATGTGCGTTTTGTATTGTAAAACGCTGCACTTTCATCTAAAACACATAAGATCTTAATGACCCGTGCATATTAGTTGTATGCTGTTTATAGACTAATGATGACGATATTGGATTTCCCCAGGATGTGAGCTTTCGTACAGAAACACGTGTGCATATCATCCGCCAGCTCTCCACCAAAAAGTGTTTAGTACAGGAAAAAGTGTTGTGACATCACTTCCTGTCTAGCTCCAGAAAAGGCAGACATGCTGGATTTCACAGGCAAAGATCTGTAGCCGGCAACGCCAAACTGCTGTCCGGTCACGACAAGAGCGGAAACTTATCTGCTGGTTTCTCAGATCAAACAGAAAATGCAATACAAAGCTTTGGCTGGATGGTGTGTTCCTGTGATGGCGTGTGAGGTAGTGTCACATGGCGGAATGGTGGGGAAGACCACCTGTGGCGCTGTGTCTCCAGTGACAGGCTGGGAATTGAGGCCCTCCCGGCTCTGGGCCAGGCGGGACGTCCCAGCGGAGACAATGCAGTGGACAGGTGGTCGAGGCCTTGGCACGCTGTCCTTCAGAAACCCACGTGTGCAAATACATCTAATGATGCGTAGGTTCCTAAAGATACCACCTCCTGACGTTTACAGGACTTCTAGGGATTTTTGTTATTGAGAATTATTTTTTATGTTGGTAGAGAGAAGAGAGAAGCCAAACTTTAGTACCTTTTTTATTTCTTACCTGTAGAATTATCAGGACCAAGCTGGGATAAAGTTCTACCCATTTTGCTTCTGTGTCTCTAACGTGTCTCTAAGTCGTTTAGAATAGATTACTGGTGACCCAGATGACATCACTTCCTGTTGAGTTTGGCCGCAGGGGGAGCCTGGGTGCACATCTCTAATTAATAGCTCGGCCGTCTCTGCCATGACACACATATGATGTCCATATGTACAGTGTTGCTGCAGCAAGCGCCTTCTTCCTCACGTATCCTGTCAAATGTCTGTGATTTCCTTCCGTTTTGCGTTCTTTTAGCCCCTTTCTTTCTCCTTCCCAATCTTCTGAATCGTGTAAAGCTCACTAGGTATTTCGCTGTCTCTCAGTCACTACACGTTCAGGCTTGTAATTAAGGCTACAATGCAAGCAAGATTTATATCTGGACAGAATGATTTGGCAATTCTGCTGTTTGTTGAATAAACATGACGTCTGCTGCATTCCTCTAGAAAATGTTTGACGGACACCAATGGACTTGGCAGCTTTAAGTCTGCTCGATGATGGATACGGCATTTTTCAAACTCTCCGTCAACTGCGGACTGAACAAGAAGTGACCGTCAAGACTTCTGAGTAGCTTTAGCTGGACAGGGCTGCTCGGCCTTTATGCAAATCTGTGGTAGCATTGTAAAGTCATGGATACCAACAAGATTACTTCCCAGTCTTGCTTGTGTCCCTGCTTTAGTGTCTGCATCGATTCCAATATGTTGACGGTCCAAGTTGCGTTGTGTCCTTGTAACAGTCAGGTTATTGAGTAAACGCATGTGAATAAATTGTTTTCCAATCGTTTTCCAATTTCGGTCTCTTACTTGAATTAAGCTTACGTCGATCTGTACCAATTTTAAGTGTTTATACGACACTCAATAAAATCGACCTGTGACCTAATTGGAGGTGTAATTGGAGTTTTCAAGTGCTTATAAATGTACTGATCAGCATCATCAATGCATACATACGCAGTAAGGCCGTCACCGTTTGAGATGCCATTCTTTACCTCACACACATGCACACACCTTGAAAACACTGTCCTAGAAAAGTTTGGGTGCTCTACTTGTTGGCTCGGGCATTGGTCTCACGGGGGATGGAGGGATGAGGAGATGAAGGGTGGCCAGCGAATGAGGGAAGCTGCCCTTGACCTTGTTCTGTAGCAGGGAGGCTAAATGTGTCGGCGCTCCCGCCACGGCAAACGCTCCAAAGGTCACAGGCAGCAGGAGGCCGTGCGGAGGGAAATGCACCTACAGGAAAGAGATCAGATGGCACAACAGGTTTCCTTTTATTTCCTGTTTTGTTAGTTTAATTACGTAACGCAAAGGGAAATGCCGCAGGGCCGCACCAAGCAACACCCAAAACACAAACATTGCTTCAGTCCATTTTGTTACTCGTCAGCAAGGCTTTGATTGAACCATTTGGTGTTTAAGCATTAGGGTTTCTATTCTAGTTTCTATGGCCTTGAAAATCCTGGATGTGTTCTGTGGACCTGAAAGTGTTTGGATAGTTGATGAGATATTGTCTTGGAGAGTTGAGGAATTTGTTAGCGATGTTCTAAAATGATTTATGACCCGGAAAGCCACTGTGGCGTCCCCTTAGCAACCCAGACACCAGTCACGGTTCTCACGGGATTACAGATTTTTCTCGACTCATGCTAGAGTCGAACTAGCTGGCAGTGGCAGTCAATGAGTTGGTTATAAGTTATGTTTCAGTCTTATATCCTCTTACCCTACAACATTGCAAGATCAAAGTAAAGTAAAGGGAGAAACGAGTTAAACGAGTTTAAGGAAGGAGTCTTTAAGAAAATTGCTCGCAGGTACAGTATGTACGTCTCAGCCATGGTCTACGTTCAGACTGCAGGTAGAATGTGGCCTGGAGCCCGGTTTCTTTTCGTCAAATGTGATTGATCTGATTTATTTTTTTGAGAACAGTGTGAACAGCCAAAAAAATGGAATCTGATCGGTTCATATCAGATTTGGGCCACTTTTATATGTGCTATTGGCATCTTATACATATCTGAGTGTGACAATGCGGCCTGTTATTACTTGTCATATATATATATATATTTATTTAATGAATCGTATGAGTTTACTCTCGCATAAAATTGCTTTTCCAACAAACTCTTGTCCAGGAATAAATGATATATCCAATGAACCCAAATGCTTCTTAGATCTTTAACTTTACTGACACTCAACTCAAACTTTGCATTACTGCTGCCCTCCATCTTTCTTGTGTTATTGTCTTGTTTTCAGAAGACACACCAGCACGATATGATAGTGGTGGTAGTGCTTACTTAGTGTGTGTGTGTGCGTGTGTGTGTCTCCGTCCTAATGCCGCCCAGTGCCACTTGATGCCAGTAAAGCTGCCTCAGGACTGTGAGCTCTTCAGCGTCGGCGTGTAGTCTGACACCAGTGGGAACTTGTCTTTCTAGGAGTGCAGCATGACCGCTGTGGCAGGAGTGTGTTTGTGTGTGTGTGATAGCAATCCGTGCTGTGTTTGTGTATGTGAATGTTTGCGAGCAGGTTGTAGCTCGTCTCTCTGACTTGTAGCAGAAACATGTGCCCTGACACATACCACCCTGCCCTTTCTCTCTCTCGCTCGCCCTCTCGGCCTCTCTCTTTCCCTCTCTTTCTCTCTCTCCCGCTCGCCCTCTCCCACTGCGTGTACTTTTCATGACGTGCTCTTCCTCGGAAGCCTCCTTTACCCCTCAAGAGCAGAAATAAGGGATCTGGAATATCCCTTAAAGATGGCGGACCGGATCAATTTCCTCATACTTTAGATTACGCTGCTGTTCCTTATAAATAAGTGCAGTTAATTAAGTTGTCTTTGTCATGATACTGGTACATAACTAATATGCAGCTACATATATTAGACAGTGTTATGTTTGTGGTATATTTGACATACAAGGTTTGATAACAATCTGTAGAATTCTGAGATAAGCATGTAAAATGATGCCAGCTTAATCAGGATTACTCATCAGCAGCTGTAAGCTCATTTTCATGTGAGTCACCGGCTGGTTGTGTGTGTCTGTGGGTGTGTGTCTGGTCGATGGACTCTCCTCTCAAGTAGACCAAGTGCCTCCCCCATGAGGAAGTGTTTTTAGACTGCTCCAGTTTAACAGAAGTGCGTGTGGGAGCTGAGGCGTCAGCATAGATGTACGCATCTAGAAGAGAAATGAACTGTAAAGCATAAAAGGATTTAGGCGGCAGCCCAGAGGGGCGAGGGCTGGGGTCAAACAGGCATACAGATCTTTACAGTCATCAGAGGTTTATAACCCTGTGATGTCATCGGCCGCCACCAAAGGGGAAAAGGAGCGCACTCTGTTTACCTAAATCCTAGAGATGAGGAGGATAGCTTGTGTGGTGTAGCTCTAGGCGGCGTAGGCATTTCCGAGGATTTCACATCACAACTTCTGTCATGATATGATTCGCAACCCAAAAGGGAGCTTTGTAGCCGGCTTGCAACAACGGCCCCACCGCTCATAAAACCTTTTATATATCTACATGAAACACCTCCACCACAAGAGAGCAGCATTTGTCAAAACAAAATTCTCCGCTGGAGATTATGGTTCCATTTAATCAATTTTCATTCATTCTGGGTTGGCACTGGCATTAGAGCTCTCACTTAATGCTCGAGGGGGAAGTGCTCCAAGTTTGCTGCTTTGGAAGGCTGCAACAATGGCTCTAACTTTATGAGAAGTGGCTTGATTTACACAAGAATTCACAGGAAAGCTCAAAACACCGACAAATGATCCCTGGTAAAGTCAGAATTTACATTATAAAATTGTATTCTGTAGTTTCAAGTTCAGTTGGCTCACGTGTAATTTATATTTATTTTTTCTGTCAAAAGTGTGTGTTAAAATGCATGTCCTGCTTGTCCTGATGAAGATGATGCATTGTGTTTGATACTGAGTGACAGATGAGCTCAGTGTAAGAAGGTTTATGCAGACATGCTCCAGTGACAATGGCAGACATTAATGGGGTTAATGTTGTTGTTATTGTTATTTTATTAGGGACATTTTCTTCTTCATCCAGCAGGGGGCAGCCATGATGAAGTGCCCTCTGGCCCGGTGTAAAGCCATCACTCTTCAAACCTTTGTATTCTATCCATTCACTCATTGTTACCTTGGTTGAGTCACACGTACGCCGTCTTGCCCAGGGGAGCGCCGCATCTAAAGATAGGACTTGTCAAAGCGTGAGGCCGCCGTCACCGCACATTCCCTCATAATCGCCGCTTTCCTGCCCGCTGACCTCCTTTTGTTGCTCGCCGTGCGGTAAGGTAAGAAGCTATCGACCCGGCAAGGAAGCAAAAGGGGACGGAAGGCGAGACAGGAAGCGGACTAAGGAAAGAACCGTCTTGTGAGAATTTGGCGAGCCTGGTTCTTGTTTGTCCTCTTCTGCAGATTGCGCGGTGAAGCCCTTGGTTAAGGGGAAGTTAAAAATAAGAGCCTCTCTCCACAAGCCTCTACTTAGTCCACTGAGAAGCCTGAGGATTCATGTTTACTTTGCTCATATCATCATGGCATTTTTCTTGTGATCTTTGTTGACGGTATATCAAAGAACCTCACACACGTCTAGAGTCTTTCGTGTGTGTGTGTGTGTGTGTGTGTGTGTGTGTGTGTGTGTGTGTGTGTGTGTGTGTGTGTGTGTGTGTGTGTGTGTGTGTGTGTGTGTGTGTGTGTGTGTGTGTGTGTGTGTGTGTGTGTGTGTGTGTGTGTGTGTGTGTGTGTGTTCTCTCTTTCTTTGACCTCATTCCTCAGTTTTGGCTCAAATGTTCATCCTACATTTTGGAGAATGTGGATGGGACCTGGTTGCGTCTCTGCCTCTGTCTAAACACATTAACCTGAGTCTAAAGAAGCATTCTGTGGGCTCTCATCTGCATTAATCACCTTCACACTCTGGGTCAGGTGACTCTGTGGGTCACAGGAGGGTCTGACTACCTCTTTGGCTGTTGTGAGACTAACAGCCTTGTGACCTAAGGAGTCGCTTGACCCCAAAGGTTCCATGCAGGTGGCACCTTACTCACTACTGTGTCATGAGTGTTAATTCTAAGCAGTGAGTGTGTTCCTTACCAGTCGTGTGTGTGTGTGTTTCAGGCTCAGGTGGCTTTTCTACAGGGCGAGAGGAAAGGGCAGGAGAACATGAAACAGGACCTAGTGAGGCGGATCAAAATGTTGGAGTACGCTCTCAAACAAGAGAGGTAAGACAAAGCGTCTTCGTCTCCGTGTCTCTCTGGACAAAGTTCCATTTTTACATGCAGCGTAATGACATGATGAAGTTGCATTTGCTTGTAACGCTGCCCTCATGTGGTGGTTTACTGGGTTGCAGGGCCAAGCACCAGAAGCTGAAGACGGGCAGTGATCAGAGTCCCGGGGACAAGAAACCAGAGACAGAAGCAGACCAACGTGAGCTTCATCAACTTTCTGTTTGAAGTGACTGTAGTTGTTGTCTAATGGTGTGTCGTTAACTCAAAGTTTCTTCTTTTCTTTAAAATGCTGTAGTACCTAACGGGCCAGCAGAGTCAGATTCTGAGCCAGCCAATCAGATGTCCTGGAAGGAGGGACGCCAGCTACTACGCAAGTAAGGCTCCTCTCTCCAAAATGGATGTGTTCTCATGAGCGCTGACCTGTTGTTTGTTAAATGTCTGTGTGTGTTTGTGTGCTTTATTTCCTGTGAGTGTAGATATCTGGAGGAAGTGGGCTACTCAGACACCATCCTGGACATGCGTTCAAAGCGCGTGCGCTCCCTACTAGGGCGGAGCAGCCCTGAAGCTAACGGCCCCCCACCCAGCGACGCCTGCACGGAGCCCGAGCCACGGACGAGCGGGGAATCGTTGCTGGTCAGACAGATAGAGGAACAAATCAAGAGGTCAGAATGTGGAAGCCGATTCTCTCTCTAACTCACACACACACACATACACACACACACACACACACACACACACACACACACACACACACACACACACACACACACACACACACACACACACACACACACACACACACACACACACACACACACACACACACACACACACACACACACAAAACCCTGTTATCTGGCTCCTGAGCTTGATTGTTAATGCTCTTCGAAAGCTCTCTGATCTGTCAGCCCACATATGAATGTGGTCAGGCTCTCACTGAGATCGGCTCTCTGTCACAACAATGCGTGCATCTGGGACGTGTTTGTGAGATAAAATCGAGTTAATCGTCTTCCTGCCTCCGCTGGCTCTCATTCATAAAGTTATTGGAGTGTGTGTTGCCACTTCCCGTAAGCGGGAGCCTGCCCCTGGAGCGGGAGACGACCCACACGGAAGAAAACAAATTTAATGGCAGGAAAGGAGGTAAACAGGACAGAACAACATCTATTTAGAACTGCTCACCTCCCTTATGCGAGGATGTAGAAAATGATTGTAAAACCCCAAATCCTCTCCAAGTCCATTCAGCAACAAACACCATCCTCATGTATTGATTGTGTGGTTTGTACAGGGAGCGTCCAGAGAGCTGAGAGGGTGAAGTACATTTCCTCCTTTTTATACGCTCACATCACTTTTCCTTCTCTTCACTGAAAAGTCACTCTTTTATGTTTGATTCAATATTAACCAAAGCTGCTGCATAGCAACTTACATGATCTGAAGAACCATTTTGTTACTCTTTATCGGATCTACAATATGATTTGGCGATCGCTACCTAAATACGCCGTCTGTCCGTCGAGCGAAACCTCGCCTGTGGAGGCTAAGGCGTGTTTGTGTTTGTAGGAACGCGGGTAAGGAAAGCTCGAAGGAACGCCTGGGCGGCTCTGTGCTCGACAAGATCCCCTTCTTGCACGGCTGCGAGGACGACGATGAAGACGACAGCGATGAGGAAGACGACTTCCAAGGCATGGCGACCGACTGCATCGACGGCCCGCGCAAAAACAAGAAGTCTCGCATGAAGGTACGATAACAGGATAGAGGGTGAAAAAGATCACAATCTGTTATGAGTAACGGTGATTTAATCGCAGTTCTCTGTGTTTCTGCCGCCGCTATCATTGATGCAGATGGGTTCGGAGCCCATGACCCCAGACTTGGACCCGGAGGACGAGGAGGACGAAGACGACTCGGAAGACGCGCTCAGCGAATTTGACTTCCTGGGCTCCGGGGAGGATGGGGAGGGGGCGGGAGAGGCCCGCATCTCGGGGGACGGACGGGAGCTAGGTACGCTGTTGCCGTAGCGACATCATCAGCACCGGCACTGCCAAAAAAAAAAAACCCAACCAAACCCCCATCCCCCCCACCGGTGTATCGCTCTGCCCCCCTCTCCCCCCGCTCACCTTTTTACTCTTTTGTTTCTCACTGTGTCCTGGCATCTCTTCTTCTTCTTGTCAATAAAACCGACCTCTTTTCCCAAGCACTCGTCTCTCTGTCCTGTTTCACACGCTGTCGGTCTGTTACTCTTTAGCTCCGCGTGGCTGCCATCTCTGTCCGCACACTGTGATTGCGCTGCGATACCCAGGGGTCATTCCAGAGGTCACCGTGCATGACGCTCTTCTTTCACACATCCACATTTCATTCTTCCAGTCAGATTACGTCTCTTCAGAAGCTCCGCCCCCCTGCGTCCCCTTCCCCCCTTTCCTCCTCCTCACACGTGGAGACTCTCGCTTCTCTACATGACACATTGATGTATGCCGTGTATATATTTTCCTCCGCCTCCATGCGTGCTCCTCCTCCTTTTCACCTCTGTCCATCTGTCGGCTTCTCCCCCGCTCCCTCCGTGTCTCTGGCATGACTGGATGTTTTGTGTCTCTCTCCTCTGGCCGGGTTCAGAGAACCGCAGGAACAAGTTACAAGGCATGATGTCGGACTTCCCCCCTAAACCGACCCCGCCTCCCTCCGTATCGGGACAGGCTCGCTCTGGGGAAGGTAAGACTTCGACCTCGGACCCCCGCCCACCATCAATCACAGAGAGCAACAAACACAGCACCCACATAGTTTTCCTCAGGCACCCCCCCTCTCCCCCCCGTGGCATGAATGTAGCTCAAAGGTTGAATCCCAAATGTAAATTCAGTCTCGCTTCCAAACCTAGGACAGATTTTGGCTTGAGATGTGAGATTTGCTTGTAGTTTCTAAACTTTTTCTCAGCCGGTGCCGGCGGGGCCCTCATGTTGTTTTTGCTGCAGTCATGATTGTTGTGACTTTCCCCCTCTGGACCTGCAGGTGGCGCCCTGGGCTTCTCCTCTGACGTCTTCATTATGGATGCCGTCGGGGGAGGGGACATGAACCTGGGCGAACTGGCCGACCTCACCGTCGCCAACGACAACGACCTCTCCATGGATGTAATGGCACAATTGCTTCTGTTTGACACAAAGGTCACAATGTAGTCTGAATGTTGCACGCTCACGCTCTACCTGCGTCCCTGTCAATGTGCGTGCCGACAGATGCAGGACAACAGGGAGGAGTTCAAGAAGACGTGGAACCCCCGCTTCACGCTGCGCAGCCACTTTGACGCCATCCGCGCTTTGACCTTTCACCCCAGCCAAGCTGTGCTGCTCACGGCCTCCGAGGACGGAACGCTAAAGCTATGGAACCTCAACAAGGCCATGCACTCCAAGAAGTAAGAGCGACGCATGGGGGGGGGGGGGGAAACGAGAAGTAATAAATGACAAAGAAATCTAAATATAAACACTTTGTTTGTCCATAGGAACGCAGCGCTGGATGTGGAGCCCATCTACACATTCAGAGCACACAGGTGAGCTGAAGCCACGCCCACAAACTACATTTGCATCCACATTTTACTCTGATTACTGTCCGTAGTTAACTCCTGTGACGTAAACAATGATTAAGTAATTGATTTATGCATTTTTCACTCGCATTATAGTGTTTACTATTAAATTCAGAATACATGCTGATGTATAGACGCGGCACAGCCCTTGATATTTCTCTTTCCATTGTTAGTGGCGCCGTCCTGGCGCTGACTATGGGTGAGGATGGAGAATCCTGCTACAGCGGCGGCCTGGACGGAACCGTGAGGTGTTGGAAGATGCCAGACCTGAATGTGGATCCTTACGACAATTACGGTCAGTCAGAACCTCATTATCGTCGTGATTCATCTCAAAGCGGTGGTCGTCATTTTAGGCCGTAAAGGGACGTTTCTTAAGTTTCCTCTTGTGTGTGTGTGTATGTGTGTGTGCGCCCAGATCCTGGTATTGAGAGCAGTGTCCTGGCTGGCCACGAGGACAGCGTCTGGGGTCTGACGTATTCTGCGGTTCATCATCGTCTGGCCTCGTGTTCAGCCGACGGCACCGTGCGTATCTGGGACCCTCAGAACTCGTCGCCCTGCCTGTCTGTCTTCAACAAAGAGAGAGGTAAGCACGGAGCGTTTCAGTGTCTGCACGCATTGTTGCCGTCTTTGTGTCGCAACCAACACCATTTCTCGTGTCTCCTCTCAGAGCACGGGACACCCACCTCAGTGGCATTTGTGAGCTCAGACCCCAACCAGGCGGTGGTGTCTTTCGACGGTGGCGAGACGCAGCTCTATGACCTCAACACCGAGCAAAGCATCATGGTTCTTGAGACGCAGACAAAGGACGGTACGTAAACACCCGCAGAGCTCAATGCAAAGTTCAGTTATAACATCAAAACACTCAAATCAACCTGTTAATGTCTGTTTCATTAAAATCCTTGCTGAATTCTTTATTCCAGATTTGATAGAACTGAAGTTTTGCTTTTGGTTTTTGCGCTTTCATTTAGTTTTTAGTAATAAAACAAAAGATTTTATTGATTCCCCTCAGAAAATCTGTGGAAATCCTCTCTGCTCTCATTGTTCCATCTGTTCTGTTCTCCTTGTTGTTTATTGTACTACAGTGAGCACACACACACAGCTGTATAAACACACACACACTCTCTGTGTCTCTGGCTGATGTTCATGGTTTCCCTCTGCAGGCAGCGAGCTGATAAACCGCGTGGTCAGTCACCCGTCCGAGCCTGTCTCCATCACCGCGCATGAGAACCGCACCATCCGTTTCCTCGACAACAAGACAGGTAGCTGTTGGAGATCAGACGCTTCTATCTGAACATGAGCGTGTATCGGTAACTGATGTTTTGTTTTGTGTGTGTGTGTGTGTGTGTGTGTGTGTGTGTGTGTGTGTGTGTGTGTGTGTGTGTGTGTGTGTGTGTGTGTGTGTGTGTGTGTGTGTGTGTGTGTGTGCAGGTAAAGTGGTCCACTCCATGGTCGCTCACCTGGATGCAGTCACCTGTCTAACTACAGACCCTAAAGGCACTTACCTCATCTCTGGCAGTGAGTAACAAACCGTTCACCTGAAGTTTTGAGCAACTTCGACCCTAAATCACTCATTTCACTCTAAATGCCACGATACGTTTCAATGAACTTTGACACTGAAACTGTTCCTCCCTCTGCTCGCAGGCCACGACTGCTCGGTGCGTCTGTGGATGCTGGACAACAGGACGTGCGTGCAGGAGATCACGGCGCACAGGAAGAAGCATGACGAGGCCATCCACGACGTGGCCTTCCACTCGTCGCAGCCCTTCATCGCCAGCGCCGGTGCCGACGCACTCGCCAAGATCTTTGTCTGACGGACGGTCCTCGTCCCGGTGAGTATGTAGTCAGAGGAAGTATCTGTGGGATATAAGGTAGACGCTATGCTTGAGATCCTGAAGGCATTTTTAACCGGCAAGCAGCTGCCACTGTTCAGACGCCAATCTCACCATAGTCATATCTGGTTGGGTCAGCCTGAAAACACACACAGAAATCAGTTGTCAGATGGCAAAAAAATGCAACAGAGGTTATAAGTATGTGATTAAAATGGTTATTTCACATTCAAACTGCACACCATGTGGTTACAAAAGGAAATTGTTCTGTGGAGGCTTTAAGCTGCTGAAACCTCTCAAAGGTGTTCACAATGATTCAACCTCTCAATAACAACAAGAAAAACAAACAGTAGCCCTAGTTTCTGTTCCTGTTTTGTCCAAAAGAGTGGTTCATTTTTGGAAAATGTGAATTCTCTGCATTTCCATTACATCATGTGTGTGACTAAGAGCTGTTTACAATCATTTCATTCTCTTATCTGTCTGTGTTTATCGTACTCTTTCCACTGTTTATCAAAGCCTTTGTGACACAATGTCCTCTGGCAGCTCCATAAATCCTTGTGTCGCGTGTGTGTTGATCTCCCCATCGCTCATGAATCATAAAACAAAACATGGTGTGCATCTGTACTTACTGAAGTTAGGGCTTTATTGCTGCTCTTCAATCCACCTCGTGTCAGCAAAGAACATTTTCTTGCAATACTTCAGGTGTGTTTATACCCATTTTTCAATTCTGCTGCGTCCCAGTGTAAACAGCCTTTATATTACGTCTAACGTTGTGATTTCTTCTTCCTCCTCCTCCTCCTCTTCCTCCCCTAGAATCCTACAAAATCACCTGGGCCAAAAGAGACTGAAGACCACAGTGGAGACATTTGACCTTCTTATACACACACACACTAAAACTCACACACACACACACACATGCTGTCCTGCCCTTCCCCTTCCCCCCACCCCACTGGCTGGGTCATCACCACAGGATGTCACCTCTCCTCAACCCTTCGCCGTTGCTACGACGACGCCTCAGTGACTTCTTGTGATACGGATCGTACGGCTTTTTTAGAACTCCCACTTTCTGGCAAACGTGTATGTTTGGAGTGACACTTTTCTACACTACGACGCTCTGTTTCGCTTTCTTTAAACGGTTAAGACGACGCACCGCGTGTGCTCGTGCGCTTGAACTGCTGGCGATGATGGAGAGCCGCCGAGGGACCGCTCACACTACGCACAAACGCACCACCGCTTTGCGTTTGATGATTTTTTTTATAGGTTAACTTGCCTGTGGATAACGCACGTAAGCATGCCTAACAACCGTAACCATGTCCAGTGTTGACACAACCACCCGACCAATCACTGCTTAGGAAATCAACGTATTACATTCCAAAGACTCCAGGGAGCGTGTATGTGTGTGTGTGTGTGCAAGTGTGTGTTTGGTGTTGGAGGATGAGTGACTTCAAGTTGTTGGTGAGGAAGAACGAGTCGGTGGCATACCAGTGTTAAAAAAACACATAGCTTTAATTTCAACGTTATTGCCAAGACACCAAGTCTCATCGTTCTTGTGTATTTCAATAACGCGACGAGTGGCGTGAGAGAGTGTGTCTGTACATGCTTGTGAGTGTGTGTATGTGTGTGTGGGCACCCGGGCGAGATGAATGAAATAATCACTCCACTGTACAAGATGAATGAATGTATATCCACCATTGTCGTTCTGCTGAAGTGCAGGTGGTAAGAGTAGAGTCGGGGTGTTGTCGAGTCGTGAGCCTCATTACTCACAAACTCGCCTGGGTACTTTGTGTGTACCTGAAGGGTTAAAAAGTGGAGGTCAGAGCCGAATTGGTCCTGTAAAACCTCAGGGCAGAGCTGCAAGGCATTTGTACGAAAAAAATTTCCCTGCATGGTTCTACGCAGAGAAGGGTTTTCTCAGCGTATCTAAATTTTTATGCTAAAAATATTTAGGCCGCCTACGTTGACTACACTTTCTCCACAGCCCCTAACTGTGACAGACGGATCAGTCTCAGTGCATTTTTGTTAAATATACAAATTAAATGGTAAATTTGTGTCAGCAATCTTTTCTGGCAAAGTCACTTCTGTATTTAAATGAATAGCAGCTTTTGGGGATTTGTTAATCTCATTCGGTTAATTTGCGATTTCAATTTGAATTGGGTTAATTGTGCGTCCCTACATCCAGTTCACGGCCGTATCGCACTTCGTGGACCCCTCGTGTTAAGTTTGGAAGACGCCTGCTCATTTGTACTGTACAGAGGAGTGTGTGTGTGTGTGTGTATGCACTAGTTAAATCACGATGCTAAGAAAGTGTGTGTGTGGGTGTGACGCTATAGATTGAATCGAATTGACTTAAATTCTGTTTCATTGAGTTGTTGATGAGATTCTGTGTGTGTGTGTGTTTGTGTGTGTGTGTGGACCATGTGGACTGAAACTGTTTGCCTCTTTTTGCGGTGGTGTACCATCGCTCGGTTCCTCTCCCCTCTTGTTCAATGAGGTGCATCAGTTGCATTGCAGCTCATTACCCATAGTGCATTGCCATAGACAAAGTGTCGGCGCCGAGCCTAGAACCTTCACTAGCCCCCTCCCCCTCCCATGTATGCGCAGGTTTGTGGGATATGTAACAGGAAATAAGAAGTCGATAAACGGCAGGATCAGAACAAAAATGGAAGATGATGGTGTTTGTCTGTAAATACTACTTGCTTGTAAAACATTTTTACAATTCTGAAATCAACTCCTCCTTATTGGTGAACAAACCGAGACGGTGCCATATCGTCCCCGCCCGTGAGCCCCTGGCGTCAGTGGTTCCTTGGTGCTAAACCAACTCTGGGCTAAAACTGCACCCAGGCAGCTCTTCTCTCTGTTCTGGAGATCTGTACTGGCACCGGGACCACATCCATGGAAAACCACTGGAGCCAGGGGAGACGTCAGGATGTGGTCTCCAGAGGCATGCTGGGAAAAAAGGAGGCAACTACTTTGGCACTACCCTCAATATCACACTAAATAACCAGACAGAAACAACAGAATGAAGGGAGATCAATACAGCGCACACCTCTGCCAAGACCAAAAAAGTCCAAACAGCTGTGAGGCAAAGGGAGCAAACCCCTGTTCAGCGATTATAAGGAAAAGCACGTTTGATTAATGTACCTGGACCAGAATTCACCCATCAATAGTCAATCACAGGATTGAATATGTCCGATGTTGATCAGGATTGTTGCATATCAGTCGTGGAATTGTCCCTGGGCCCTGTGTTCTTCCTCCTGTCGAAATTGTCTTAGAAAGTTTGAAGGAATCCTGCATACAATCAATCGGATGATAGCAAATAAGGCACCAAACTCCATTGATTTAAGAGGCAATTGGTGATTTTGGTCAGCGAGAATTACAATCGCAGACAATTCTTTCGAGTGTTGCGCACGTCTGCATTTCTATTAATAAACTGCAGTCACATGTTCACAAAATGTCATAATTTTCATGGGAAGTCACGTCTGAACTTGGTCACTGACATATTCTTTTTTGAAGTTGCATCATTCTGTAGATATTTCCACTCACCAGGTCTCTGATGGACCCTTATGGATCAATGTTATTTCTTCAACTGCAGAAGTTATGCATTCCACAATAAAAACTATTAGTGTCTTATCACCCCAATATTCAAGGAAATCACTTGCTGAGGCAACAGTTAACGTATTGCCTTCCAAACTAAACTTCCAGCTTTATATACAGGAGCATTTAGAGGCTTTTCAACACAAATGCTTACGGCCCTGAGAAAATCCCAAAACACAATGTCGGTGACCTCTTTCAGATGCCATTTCCCAGAAAGTCGCAAAAAGTAATCGTAAAACAAAATCAGGAATGGCAAGTCATTGACCACGCCATTTCCTTCTAGAATGCTGGAAAATGTTCTCTTCAACAGGATTACAGGGTCACGCCAGAGGTCAGATCGCAGCGCTCAACATAGCCTGGAGGTGAAAGGAACCTCTCCTAATCAGTGGTGACACTAAACTAGAGCTCAGATATGTTGGTTCTCAAACAGGGTGGTGGGCTGATGTTCTGCTGTGCGCCGTTTGCTTTGAATAATCCAGGTGCAATGTCAATAATATATTGCTGCTGGGCGTAGCGTACTGTTATCACCACAACTACCATCAGGCTCCATGTTGCACTACATCTAATAGTGGATAAGCTCTGGAAGATCTCCCTGATGGGTGCGTTGGTAACAGACAGGGTGCAGAAATCTTGTTTTGTACGTTTTTGTTATCCGATGTGGAGTAAATACTGTAAGGCTGTCTGTGACCAGCTGAGGCCCACAGTTAACCACTTAAGCCCAGTGGGGAAAATACTACTTTTACTCTGCAAGAACGAGCTCAGTAGCTGAAGAAATATGCAGTCAGCATCGCCTGTAATACTTTTTTTTTCAGGTGAGCTCATCAATAAATCCTGAACCCTCATGGCGACAATTGTTCAGTCTGTCTTGATTTAGCAGAGCCAAAATTAAACTAAGTGACCACGTATTTGTGTCCTCACTTCACCTCAAATGTGTCTGCACAAAAAGTTTCCTTTAGGTGTTTTGTGCTTTCATGTCAGTGTTTGTGCAAATGTGACCTTTATTAATGAAGTTCTGGTGGTTTCTAGCAGCCTTATCCAGAGTAGAGCAGACCTCCAGCTCTGTTTGTCGCTCTTCCTCTTTGTTCATGCAGCCTGTGAAGCTCTATTTCTGGGTAAGGGGAGTTTGATGCGCCGCTAAAGGCTTCACAGAGCTCTACCTCCACCAGGGGCGCCAGCTTTCATGTCTGCGGGGAGGGATGTCTTTTGGATAAGGGCGGTAACCATCCCCCTTCCTGTCCCTTCAAGTTGCCCAGTGCCACAGCACCTCTCAGTGGACAGTCAGGTTATGATCTTTATTTCAAGGACCCGGAAGTCCCCTAAATAATAGTTTTTTTCCATTTTATAGCCATTATTTATATTTAAGACCATTCAAAAAAGAACATTGATCAAGATCCCCTCACCTGGTCTGCTCAGGCTTAAGTGGTTAATGCTTAGATTTAGATTTAAGGAAGCTTTGGTTTCATTCTGAGCGTTGTTTCCCCTTTCTGACAGACAAATCAGTGTGACACATCAAAGAGAAGCAGAGGCTGTAAATGACGACTCAATGCCATTGTGTGCTGTAAAAGTCTCATTTCCATGTTTTCCTTCCTGCCTTTGTTTTCTCTCACTATGAATATGATTATTAAGATGTAAGAATACTGTAGTATCATAAGTGAATCATTATTCCTTGCTAGGCATAGAAACTGCTTGTGATTGATAATGGCAATGTATAATTGGTAAAAAAGGAAAATGACTTAAAAAAAACACGAAAAAATAAGAAAATACGTTTTAAAAAATGATGTTACCAGTCAGAGGCCAAGGTAAAGGACTCATTTCTTTGTGTTTTTATTTTTTTATTAGCAATTTATCACTGTGTGATATTTTGTACATCATATTAAGCTGTATTCATACTATTTCCTCTAACTGCAAGGGATAAGAGACCTGCTTTTTATTAATTTTGTTTTATTATATATTTTTGAACTGCATTCTAGCTTGTATCAAATGACGTTTTCTTTTTGTTTACGGGTCCCCTGTTGTATGTCATTAAGGAAGAAAAACAAAAAAATGAAAGATTTTGTACAGCGAAATTGTGTCGCATGTCGTTTGTATTAATTCAAAGTCCTTTTAACTAAAGGAGTTAATAACATCTTTGACAGATGCAGTGGTTCAGTTCTCCAATTAAGGGGATCTGTGGTCACAAAGTCGGTTAAAAAGCTGAAATATTCCCAGGTTTGGAAAGTACTTATAATCTTCTGACATTAAGGCAAAGTGAGGGAACAGCAATGGAATTTAATTGCCAAATAAGTGTATCCAAAACTAAACTCTCACAAGCCTGCTGTTCTGTTTGATATTATAGTTTGTAAGTTTTTGAAGAAAAGCATTTAATTCAGAAATGCATTACTTTTGGTTTATTTTTGTGTCTTTAGATGTCTCCAGGTAAAATTGAAGAAAACGTTACATGGCTTACTCTCGGATAAATCAGTCTGTCCCTCAAAACAGAACAGAACGCTGCCCTCTTGTGGTGAGCATTACACCCTCACCAGTGAGTACATACCATATTTCATATTCCTTTGCCTCATGTCAGCAGTGTATTTTAACTTGTGGTTCGTTATCTAACAGTAATGACTTAATCACTTTGAGTTTAACATACCGTGAGTAACTATTGGCTGGAAAGAAGAAGGTAAGTCAGAGATGATGAACTTCATGTGGTGAGTAAGCCTCAGTGTTCCAATCTTATCAGGAGGTTTTCATGACCAAATATAGAAGAAAGTCCATTAAAACGAGAAGTGAAGTGAGTCTGTCTGTCTAGATTTACAAAAGCCTCTATATAAAACCCTTTATTATATCCTTTTTTAATGAAATTTTAAATTCAGTTCTACTTACACTTTTTCATATTTTTATCTATACGTTATGTTTTGTTCTATTTTAATTTCCTTCAGTTTGTGTGTTTTTTAGTAGTTAATTCACAAATATATATTATTACTTATTTTTAAAATTTCCCTGGCTTTTATGCGGGCATTTGTATCGGTCATCTTCACTTTATGCCCTATTAAATGACAGTCCTGTTTGTTTAATGAAGGGAAAATGATACACAGTTAAAATGGGACTGACTGATTCGACCGAGCCCAGTTTCCTCGACTTACCCAGGGGCCTGAAACCTGCCTTCCCCCATCTTCCCGGGCTGTTGAAGCCAAGTTCCCCATTTTGAGATCTAATCTCATGCAGCGGTAGGTGTGGTCCTGCAGTGGGCGAGAGATGCGTCAGTGCTCGGATGCATAGAAAAGGCGAGGTGTCAAAGGTCTTAAGGCAAAATTGGTGGGGGGGACAGAGAGAAGTTCATTCAGTCAGAAAGGGGGCTGACGGGAGGAGATGGGAGGGACTCTGAGTGGCCCCTGAGGCTGTGAAAGAGGACCCTTGCTGACAAACAGGACGGGTTACGCCACTGGAGAGAGGAAAGGGAGGAGGGAGGCAGGAGGGAGGCAGGAGGGAGGGAAGGAGGCAGGGCCTGTGACGTCACTCAACTCTGAGGAGGGAAATCTATTGGCTGAGGGCTGCGTCAATCATTTCACTTCCTCCTTGTCTGTGCTGAGATCACAGATGAGAGAGCAGGAGGGAGGGAGAGGGAGGTACACTAACACCACTCTCTCTCTCTCTCTCACTCGCTCGCTCGCTCTCTCTGCTTTTCTACTCAAAAGACTCAACTGGAGCTGAAACTGAAACAGGGCAAGACTTGTAAAAGTAGTGCAGTCTCTTGCCCTCGTTCAGTCTCACAGTTTCCTGTTCAAGGAGGCCATTTTGTAACTCAGTCTGGAGAGGAGCACAACAAACTTTGGCATTGTTTTTATTTTACTCTCCCACAGCGGGAGTTTCACAGGCGAGCTTGGACTTTCTCCTCTGCAGAACAACTTCTTTAGACAGGGGAGGTGGAGGAGGAAGAGCAGCAGGAGGGCGGTTTTCCCTCTTAGACTTTTTTTCAGAGCCTCTCATGCTTCTCATGCTGGGACAATAGAAGACTTTTGACAGCCGAGCTTGGACAGAGCGTGTGAGAAAGGAGGAAAAACACCTCTTCCTGGATAAGGATTTCTTCTTTCAGCCACGGGGAGGAGGTGCACACAAGACCCAGAGGAACTGGGACTCCCTTGCTTGATGTGTGCGTGTGTTTGTGTGTGTGTGTAGTTCAGGGTGTTTACACCCGGACTCTCTCCTTTACTGACACAGTTTGAATGAGTGTGTGTTTTCTGTGAGTTGTGTCGTGCACTGTGTGTTTGTGAGCGTGTATGTTTCGGGACTCTAAATGGCCAACGCAAGCCCCTGTATGTCCTCAGGACCCATGGCCCAGGTCTTCTTTCCTCCCGGGGGCTCCTCTCCCCCAGGCTCAGTTATAATGCAGCCGGGGACACCACTGTCCATTCCACTTGTTCCCACTCAGGGTGGCTTCCCCCTGATGGACCTGGGACTAGGGCAGGTCCCTGGTGGAGCTGCAATGGCCCCTGGTGGGGCTGTGATCCCTGGGCCTCCCACGCCAGCGGGGGTGTCCTTCATCATCCAGATTGGCCTGACCAGAGAGTCCGTCCTGATGCCCCAGACTGCTGACCTGGCCTACGTCAAACAGATGGCCTGCTCCATCGTTGACACCAAGGTAAGAATTGTGAACTGTGTGTCTTTGTGAGTGTGTGAACGTGTGTGTGTGTGGCGTCATCTCCCACGTAAAACTTGACTTACTCGTCTCGTCTTCATATCTTTGAGCTATTTATTAGTTTGTTTTGTCTCTTTGTGTGATTTTCTCTCTCCTCGCTCTGTGTTAACACCACCCTGTCTTACAAACAAACACTTGTTTATACTTCACCTTTCATTGGTTTAAACATGCAGAGGGACAAAGCGTTTGAACAGGCCGCTCTGGCAGATTCTGAGGAAAAGTAGGAAACTATGTCACATTTTGCTCTGCTCTAATTACAGCAATTAGCATTTTTCCTCGTACAGTTACAAGAGAACACAGTGTTTGTTAAGACTTTAATGCAGCTTGCCGATGGAGAGCTTTGATAGGTTGAGGACAAAGTTTGTTTCACCTGATGGTTTACTTTAACACTCATACTTGAAACTTCAATTACAAAGCGTTGAAGGCAATAGACCGGCTCTTTCAGACACAATGTACACACCTCAAAGCGAGTGAAATCCGTACAAATTGAAGTATCCCTACTCCGAGTCACAGACCTCGATTATTTGATTGTAAATCTATTCCAAAGTCTCCAACCTCCGACCGCGATTACCCAAGTTGTCATATACTGTATATTCAAAGAATGGCCCAATCCTTTCCATCCTGTGTACATACACAACTTGCACTTTTTGCCTTTAATCACAGTAAAGAAAGGCTCAGAGTATAAAGTAGATGTAAATATACTGACTGTTCTTCTTCTATGGTTCTCCCTCTGGCAGTTGACATAGCATGTATTCATTTAATTTCCGAAAGAAACGCACAGTAATAAATCTGGAACATTCTCATTTAGGAGTGTTCAGTACGATTTAATTTTCGCAAGCAAAAACCGCTGAAACTTTTGCGGAGAACCAACCTGGTGCTGTGTCAAGTTAAATGATCATCGCATCTTTGTTTAAGCTGTTGAGCAACATCAGGCCTCATATTGCCCCCTGGTGGAAAGAGTATTGACAAAGAATACACCAGCGAGTACGTGAGAAATGTCGCCGCTGAAGGGTGGAAGCTAAGATGCATCCTTGCGCTTTTGCACCGCATCGTTTTTGATCCAAACCCGTTAAATCTGTTGGCTGCTTTGACGACTGATGTAGATTTAGACACTGAACAGCCACAAGGCCTCAGTGAGTTCATCTCTGGTAGGTACGTGTTGACGTTATTTACATACGACCTAAATACGACTTCGATTGCAATATCCAAGGTGTATAAATTGATATTTTCCAACACCACAGGAATGCAGCATCATGCAACACACCAGGAAACTCAGGAAATTAAATCTGCAATCAGGCGGCAAGTTAGTCGCCCTGATCAACCGCCAAGAACTCACTAGAGCTAATCAATATCTTTTGCAGACAGAACTAGTTTGTGGTGTTTCCTTTCCTGTGGTGAGTATATGTGTATATGTGTGTGTCAATCAGGCATTCATCATGTTTTGGGGACAAAAATATGGACAGAGTCATAATGGGAAGACGCGCCTCAAAATCCGGGAACCATCAATGTTAACCATTTATTTTAGGTTTTGAGTGCTAAGGTTAGAAACAGGCTTGAGTGATGGTTAGGGTAGTGTGGTGGCTCCGGTCAGGAAAAGCCACCGAGTCAATACAAAGTCTCCACATGACTGTAAATATGTGAGTTTGTGTGTGTGTACAAACTACAAAGAATTACTGCTGTCTAAAGTGGAATCAGGCCTCCAGTCACAGTGGATACTTACAGCGGTCATTTTATTTCTGGTAACAACCACCTAGACTTTACTTCCGAGGTATTTTAAAGTAAAGAAAGGAATTCCGATGAGTCCACCTTTTAAATATCCGTATGCAACATTCAATTTGGAAAGAAATAGTCAGCTGAAGAAATTGTATTTGAAGAAAAGGTTAGGTTTCTGTTATTTTTAGTCTCTAGCTTACCGTCAAAAACAGTTAGTTAGAGAGAAAATAAACACAAGCATTTAGTTTGTAGTTTGACAATTGAATTCACATTTTTACATTTATCTCTCGCATTATTTAGGTTCTTTTTCTCCTGAAAAGATGCTGTGTCAAACCCGATAAGTGTTAAACCGCTTTTTTACCGATCCAATTAGGACATCATAGTTCCTACAGTTACACTTCCTAAACTACTATCTTTACAAGCACACACTTCCATCACCACAGGTCTACACACACAAGCTTGCATGGCTGCATTGTTGTGTTACTGTGAGTCAGACAAATCCAAGATCACGCCTTGTTAGCGTAGCTGAGATCCCAAAATCCCCTAAATACAAAACTGCTGCAGCTTTAGGTGGGAATTTGGTACAATAAGCAGCTTGTCCTGGTCAGGCGAGGGAGTGAGTGAGTGAGTGGAGGGAGTGTGTGTGATACGAGCATGTCGGCATGCATGAATGCCCGCGTTGGTGTGTTTAGGGGTAAAGCAGTGTTTGGTACCCCGCACCCCCACCCTCATATGTCTCTCCCGCTCCAGAAAGCGTGAGTCACCGCTGCTGTTTATTCACAGGCTCCCGCCTTCCATTCACACGTTTTTCCATTGACTCGCTCTCCTGGCTGCAGATCCCCACGCCAACTCGGAGTTTAGGCTCTGTTGCACTTCTCCTCTTGCGTAGTGAACCCACACTGGTGTCGATCGGGTATCGATCGGATGTGTTGACGGGGCTGTTCTATTTTATACTCTTGCAGACATTTACGTGTGAGCAGTGTCACATTTAGATCAACCACAGTGCACAGTTCACACTTGCCTCATGACAGGAAATTGGTTGACATGCAACACAACACTTTGTTTACCTTTGCAGAAGAATACATCCACTTTTAACGGTCGCCTCCCAGGTTCTAGTCTGTTCCTGCTCAGGATTCACCTGTTATACTCCTGTTGCAAACCAATATCTCCCAGTGTTTGAAAATCCCACACCTTCTCTCCTCTTCTTCTTCTTCTTCTTTTTGTGAGATTTTAAGCCAGGATGCTTTTCATTGAGCAGTCGCGCTGATGTTTGTAATTCTAAACCTCTGCTCCTCCACCATCTTTGAAACTTCAACGTCGTCATGGTTACCAAATATTGGATGTTTGCAGACAGGTGAAAACACACTGTTCTGACGCCGCCATGTCTTTTCATCTGACATCATTTCATTATCATTGAAAACATTTCTTAGCTCCTTTCCTTTCCTTTCCTTTCCTTTCCTTTCCTTTCCTTTCCTTTCCTTTCCTTTCCTTTCCTTTCCTTTCCTCTCCTCTCCATCAGGTCAGCCATCCTTTGTTCATGTAATGACGCTTGTTTCCTCTTCCTCCTCCTCCTCCTCCTCCTGCTCCCCGCCTTTCCCTCCCTTTAGATCCTGCGCTTCCTCTCCTTATCCTCTCATCTCCTGTCCCTTCCTCTTGTCTTCAACTCCTTTACACATTCAGTCCCCTCTTCCTCTCTGCACCTCCTGCTGAGTCCTCCTCAATGATCGAGTTCATTGATCCAGTCAGGAGAACAATTCAAGCCAAACATTCCAGGAGGGGATGAGTCAAAATCATGGGCTGGATTTTCTTTAGCAGATGAACTTAAAGAGATACAACATAAAAACTTAAAAACTAACCATTGCATCACTTTTATTCTTTTGTTTGGGGAACTTTGGAGCCAAAAGGCCAAGTGAAGTCTTAAATCATGCGACTTCAGAAATTCGCTACTAACTTTTTATGTGTACCTACAACTCTTTATGTGTTTGTACTGTGAGTAGATGTAATATGGTTTGGTGAATATACGCGACAAAGCAAGTCTGAAATGAATGTGCAGGTATCCAGCTATGATGTTTACACACATGAATAAATAGATTTACAAACGTCATACTCTACATCTGTAACTGGGAGTAAGCATCATGTGCGTACACACCTTTTGAATGACTTACAGCCTTAATCGGAGCACAATTGAAGTTTTCACGTGTTTGTAAACATCCTGACTGATGAATGCAGCAGACATCTTCTTGTCTTGATGGATTTAAAGTTCTGTCTGATCAGCGCTGGCTTTCTATTTGCTCTTTATTCGACGCACTGATCGGGTGTGTTACAGCATGTATGAGTAATAGAATGTGTGAAGTCAGGAGTGTATGTGTGTGTATCAAACTTGTTGAGTCCTGCCATTGTGGGCTGTGGTCACATTAAGTTGTTGTTGAAGTATCAATGGCTTAAGTTCATATTTCACATTCAACTCTGCTCATTCTGGCATTCAGCATCACATATAATACATCGTTATACTGTATCTCAGGTGAGCTTCCACCTTTCATACCCTGGGTAAGGACAGTAGCTATCCCCCTTTCTGTCCCTTTCCAGTGGCCCAGTGCTACAGCGCCACTCAGTGGAATCATTGTTATTTCAGGGAACCTGGAAGTCCCCTGAATCATCCGTCTTTCATTTATATTTATATTTCTCAAAAAACATTTATGATAAAAACCTTGTTCAGGCTCCACTCAGGCTTACGTGGTTTAAACACGTGAACAGCTTAATGAGTTACCGCATGAAACAGATGAGCCGTGTCAAATCACCTACTGGATGTACGCGGTCATTACTTAAATTTTCTTGTTATCTTATGCCAAACATTTCTATCCATCCTAGTTCTTATTAAGTACTGTAAGTTACTAACTGTTGGTTAAAAAAACACAAAGAAATACAGTAGTACACACACACACACACACACACACACAGCTGTGAGAGTCCTGCCCTGTCCATTGTTTCCACCTCCGTTTTGGAAGGCGCTGTTTCTTTATCTCCCTCCCTGGAGAAGCTGTTTGGCCCTGGGAATGGGATCATACACACCATCTCCTGTTTACCTCACTTGCACATTTATTCTACACACACACACGTACACACACACACACATCACAAGTTGTAGTGTGACTTAACGATTGACCCTGATTTTCCAGATAAAGACCCCCACTGTAACGCACAACAACAGGGCTAAATGTGTGAAGGCTTTTCCCGCTCACTTGGGTTAAAACCTTATAGCTTCACCTTTATCCTCTGCACTCATGCACGGTTTGTTGGGTTTCCTGCATGATTAAAAAGCCGCATGTACGTGTCAAAATCTCACAGGCCTTTGTGTCTCCATGAATAAATGCTGGGCAATTAGGAAAACTGCCAGGTAGCCAAACCGCACCTTCATCCAGTCGCGTGAAATTTGAGTAATGACAACACGGCAACTGACCAAACGCTGTGAAACACACAGCCGCCATAATTACTTTGTTAAACCTGACTGCTGGAAAGGAAACGGTGTCTTTTTTCAAACACATGTATCAGTTCTGCTTACCCAAATCTCTCTCTCTCTCTCTCTCTCTCTCTCTCTCTCTCTCTCTCTCTCTCTCTCTCTCTCTCTCTCTCTCTCTCTCTCTCTCTCTCTCTCTCTCTCTCTCTCTCTCTCTCTCTCTCTCTCTCTCTCTCTCTCTCTCTCTCTCTCTCTCTCCCTCTCTCTCTCTCTCTCTCTCTCTCTCTCTCTCTCTCTCTCTCTCTCTCTCTCTCTCTTTGCATGGTAGTGGAACAGCTTTGCATGACTGCCCTCGCTCCGTGTTTCCTGACTGTCGCACCAATAGCTTTAAACCTAACAGGGAGGTTTATTTGATTATTCAAAGTGCGGTTCACCACCTGGTGGCGGGGATGGAACCATATCAGACATCAGAGGAAGAGGAATAAGAGGATGAGGGATAGAGGGATGGTGGGATGTAGATGTAAAAAGTTTTAATGTTGAGCCATAGCTGCGATTTGAATATGGTTGATCTTTTCTGGGTGTATTGCGTTCACACACACGTTCCTTCGTGTTCTCATTCGTTTTGTTTAAAAACCTTTTGTTTATAAATCGTTTGTGAACTCACTTTGAAGAATCTGTTATTGTTAAAGTACAAAGAAGTGTGTCATCTGCTTGAAACCCATGAGTGTGTGCCTTGTTCGAGGGCAATGGCAGCAGTCATTTTCCCAGCACAAGTTTTCATTTTTGTGAATGATTATTGGTTAGAATAACAACACATTTTTTATTTATTCCTTTCTGTTTGTGTTCCCATTCGGCCTCGCATATCCCGACATTCCTTCTCCTCTCCCGAGTAAAGGAGACCTTATGATACTAATCCGCTGATTAGCATTGGTAAAAAAGGGTTTTGTGCCGTAATCCAATTGTGAGCCGCGCAGCAGAGCCGAGTGGCGTTTGGTTCCACGTTTGTACCAGCCGCTAAGAGAGAATTCCTCTCATGTCAAATAAACAGCACAACACAGGGCTCTTTCAGGGATGGACGGGCCGCTGGAGATCAAGGGCAGATAAACACACACACACACACACACACACACACACACTCGCCTGCCATGAAAGGGTCACCATAAAAATATCAGATAAAGAAAAGTTTATGTCAACATTTGTCCAATATAACAGATAATTCACGACTGTAACAGGAAATAATTTGATGAGCACAAACATTGATGGCCTTGGATGGAAATGTGGTGAGTGATGCTGTGGGGTTTTGCGTTGATGTCGTGTGTGTGTGTGAAAAGTGATGAGTTTTTAGGATGACGATGGCAGACAATGGGGTCAGTGTGTGGGCTGGTGGGGTGGGTCGGGTGTTGAGCTGGTCTGGGATGCTAGAGCAGTGCGGATTTATGTGTGTGTGTGTGCATGTGTTTGGAGGGGGTATTATTTGGAAAATGGCAGCGTCGCAGTCTTACCTCAGTAGATAAACACATGACATCAGTGTGGAGGAAAAAGTCACCACCTGGAAAAGAACTACAAGACACCGGCTAGACAAAGTCAGGCCCTGGGTTCTCAATATGGGGTCTGAGGACACCTGAAGAGTCTCTGTGAGGGACCTTTGCAGGAAACGTAGAAAAATAGGAAGCCTAAATGCCGCAGGATGCATCGTCTGATCAGCCTGTGGGAGAGTCGGAAGGAGGTGGAAACCCCCCGTCCACAGGCCAGGTCAGATGGTCTGTGTCCGACAAGTGTATGCTGTTGTTGTTAGGATAAAGAGAGGAGGGGAGAGATGAGGAGACGAGGAGACGAGGAGAGTAGAGGAGAGGTACAGCAACATGTGGAGAGGAGGAGAAGGGACAAACATAAAGGAGGAGAAGATGACTCAGGGTGCAGTAATGTCCCTACTTCTGGTGTTCAGTAGGCAGATTTATGTGTGTGTGTGTGTCCATGACACTCTCAGCACATGTAAAGAATGTGCAAACAGTTCTTCTTATGAGAGGCTGTGTGCGTGTGTGTGTGTGTGTGTGTGTTTCATCTGTGTGTATGTGTGTGTGCGTGTTTCACTCCAGTCGCCTGCTGACGGAGCGTTATCCTGCTTGTTTTGTAGCTACTTACCAAAGAAATACTTTCACACACTGCATTTTCATTTTACAGGTTAGTTCCACTTTGAACCTTCAATAATGTATACTAGGATTAAGATTTCCTAAAGGTGATGCATACACCTTAATGCTACTGAAATTTTCTCTATGACACTATGACTTCTTTGTCAGATACTGAGCCGTTTCCATGTTTTGTGACCATAGAAAGGTGAAGTTTGCACCTCTCACCGTCCCTGTTCATAGTCCTATCACTAAAACGCTTAAAAGGCCCAAATGAACGCAATCCTAAGTGAGAAACGATCGACGCTAACACATTATATCCCAATGTAGAACTGAAGACTTTAACTAACAGGATAATTGTCCCTTCGGTGAGGCCCGATCTGTTGCACTGATAGTCAAATGAGATTTGACCTTTTTAAGGATCCTGCCAAAAGGAAATCTACATCTTATCTTACATCGTCTGTGTGTGTTGTGTTTCCATTCACCTGATTTACGTGCTTCAGTGTGCACTTCCTTATTCTCTGGAGCTGCTCACCACAACACGTCGAAGAGGAAACAAACGAATTCATGAATCAGAAAGAGTAAAGTGGTGCAGTAAAACATTTATATAATAGCAGTAAATAATATTAGCGTGAAGGAGTTATTAACATTTTATAACCATAGAGTGGAGTTACAGGCCTTTTGTAGTCTTCAGAATAGAAGATAGGAAATAGGTATTTTATTTCTTTACTCCTGAGCTTGTGCCACACTTCCTGTGTGGTATTTGCCTGTGTGTATGGATCAGTAATCAAACTTAGGTATTTCCTCTCTCTGGTGGATTAGTGCATCCACTCTGATGTCAGAAATTCAAAATGCAGAAACAAAAGACAATGACATGGAGAAACAAACGTTAACTAGTTCTGCAACTACTGTATGTTGATGATATTCTGATGCTGAGTACCTGAATGCTAATGTGTCTGAGGTGTCCTCACAGAGGCATGTGAAGAGAAAACATCATAGGGCCGAGCAGTGAGCCTTGTGGCACCTCACAGTGCTGCTCACTGTCATGTAGATGGGACCTAAACCATCTTTCAGCAACGCTTACAGAGGAGTGAGAAGAATGTATAGAATACATATTGTGTAGGCATTAGAGTCACATCCACGTTGCTACCGATCACTTTTCTGCTCTGCTGTGGAAAACAAATCTTTTCACTGGACAGTCACAAAAAAAGTCTCACTTAAAGTAGTTTCAGTTTTTGTGCTACTTGTTGCTCGTTTAGTTTCCGTCTTAATTAGTTCTTTACTCAGACCTGCTTTCTCATCTTAAAAGAATGTTTCTTCTCCTTACACTCTTGCTGTGAATCAATGGGTTGTTCACGGCACACAGAGTGGATTGGATCCAAGGTTCCTATCAGCTTACCTGCCCAGAACCGAGAAGGAGGTGGAGCAGGATAGAGGTAAGGAGGAAGGAGCAACAAAGGTCGCTTCAGAGCAGCCGTGCGTGCCTCCTTTATCCTCAGACCCTCTCTCCTGCCGGCCACGGCTCTCATGTTTCCCTGCCCGTCCTGCTTGATGCTCGCAGCAGAATGAGACGCTTTGTCCCTGAGCTCCTGCTCGAGACTAAGCCTCCTCTGCTCAATGACTGCAGACACACACCCACACACACACACACACACACACACACTAGGTAAAAAGATCATTGAGACCAACGTGCATAAAGAGGAAAATAAAATCTCAATTAAAGAATAATCAGATAAGATGAAGGTTGAATCTCTCTTAATCTCTCTCACCCCCTCTCTCTCTTCTCTCTCTCCCTGTTTTCTTCCACTCAATCTCTCTCTCTCTCTCTCTCTCTCCATCTCTCCCTCTCTCCCTCTCTCTCCCCCCCCCCCCCTCTCTCTCTCGCCCCTCTCCCCTCTCTACACGTGTTCTCATTTCTGCTGTTTTCTCTGTGTGTGTTTCACTTTCTCTTCACGGATGTTTTCTCTCTCTGCTTTGCAGTCTGAGCTCCATTTTGCCCACAAGACTGCAACACTGTAGCCAGATAGGCAGACAGGTGTGTGCTTGTGTGTGAGTGTGTGTGGGGGTGCAGGTGGTGGAGGTGTGTACTTCACTCTTCACTTGACCTCCATGACCTCTGCTGTGAAAGACAATTTGTGTGATTTCTCAGCTCATGAAAGTTGGGTCTCTGTTGGTGCACGATGGCCTGTAGCTTCAGGGTTTGAGTTCTGCAGGATGTGTGTGTGTGTGTGTGTGTGTGTGTGTGTGTGTGTGTGTGTGTGTGTGTGTGTGTGTGTGTGTGTGTGTGTGTGTGTGTGTGTGTGTGTGTGTGTGTGTGTGTGTGTGTGTGTGTGTGTGTGTGTGTGTCTGCGTGATAAACCGGCAGGCTGTTTCAATGCCTTCAGGGTTGTGTGCCTAATGTTATTTTCCATGGTGTAAAATGATGTGTGTTTGTGTACAGTGTGTACAGAGCAGCAGGGTGGAACAGCATATTTGCGTTTTAACTGTTGTTTTGTCATGCATGTATATGTGTGTGTGTGTGTGTGTGTGTGTGTGTGTGTGTGTGTGTGTGTGTGAGGGTTGGATTCACTTCCCCCTCCAGTCTCGCAGGTTTACACAGCTATCTGTGGTATGCAGAAACTAGCAGGTCAGGAATGTAAACCCGGCAAAGTCCCTGTTCCACACACACACACACACACACACACACACACACACACACAATGTGAGTTAGGGTTAACAAATTGAACACTGAACACAATTATTGTCTAACGAAGCATGTGAATGTGACCCTGCTGCTCTGTACATCAAGGATCCAGCAACAAGTGGAATTACAAAAGCCTTTGTGAAGTCAAAGTCATGGCTGCCATGTTTGTGGACTGGTTTCTATTTGTTTTTAGCTTGATTGCCATGAATTCTTATTGACAGATATATTCAGGAGTTATGGGTGAAACTCAGACTGCAAAGCAAATTTTCAAATTTTTGATTTGAATTTATTGACACCTGACAGTCAAAATTTGCACAAAAGTAGGATTAGCAGAAAGTAGAACTTTAAAATTAGTCATTCTGTACAAGGAAAATGTTTTTGTTGTTAGTTGTAGGGAAACTACTGACACAGGTCGCACAATTATGTACCTGTGTGTCGTCTCTGCCTGTGGGCGTGTGTGTGTGTGTGTGTGTGTGTGTGTGTGTGTGTGTGTGTTCAGGGCCTGTTGCCGGTTCGATTAGGGTGACTAACTGAAGAGAAACACATTTACAGAACTTGTGTGGCTGGTGTGCCAAAGGGAGCAAGCAATGAATCAAATATGTCAGAAACAAATGTCTATGGATTCTGTCAAACGCCTTCCCCAACACTTACAGCAAATCTCACTACCTGAGAGCTGCATGTAAGTGCCGCAGGTACACACGCGTGACCTCGAGCGGAAAACGAGCAGTGTGAACGCTCCGGCAGATCAACCTGAGATACAAGCAGAGACGCCTGCTGCAGCAGCACACAAACAGCATCACACAATGTTTGTCTTGAAACTAAAGAAGCACTGTGAGTTTAGGAGCTCATTGATTGCACTTGTTGGCAAACAGTGGGTCTGTTTGTTTGTGTGTGTGTGTGGGCGTGTGAGTGTGCGTCCTTTACTTGCTGTGATCAAGGAAAAGCCAGAGAAGCGTACTGGGAGTAAAGACGAAACCTGACATGCAGAGAACAAATTAGAAAAAAATTAAATATGATACAATATAAAGTAAATACAGTGTGTGTGTCAGCATGAGTCCACTGGTTCACTCATTTGAGCTCTGGATTGAATCATAATATGTTCAGCCCTGCTTTCAGTTATTATAAGACTCACATGTCTTTGATACGAAGTGGTGTAAAAATGCCAACACAAGCTCTCTGTGCACCGAGGCACTTCCTTGGCTTGCATGTGGTGTGTGTGTGTGTGTGTGTGTGTGTGTGTGTGTGTGTGTGTGTGTGTGTGTGTGTGTGTGTGCGCGTGTGCGTGTGTGTGTGTGTGTGTGAGGAGGGGTGACAGTGATGGCACCGGGGGAATACTGCTCACTGACACAAACAGGAAAGCACCAAACATAGCAGCAGCAGCAGCAGCAGCTTCTGATTACAGATGCATTCATGTTGTACTATGTTTGCCTGTGGACATGCAAACAGCAAAGTATTGGAAAAGGATTCAATCCTCTGCCGTACGTCACCTAATGAACGTAGCTCTTGTCACTCTCTCTGTACACACTATTCCCTCTTTGTGTCTGCCAAGCCCAGCGGTTGGTTGACGTCATGGGTATTACTTAATTCCTATCCTATCATTCACTCCTGCGCCTCAGTTAAAGACAACAGTTTGTTTTGGGTGTCATTGTTTCCTCAGAACAGCAGCGTCTGCAGCCGGGCCTCTGCAGGTGCCTGCAGGGCACAGCGAGGGCAGGGATTGCTGGCATTGTTGTCGTCTGCTCCGTTCTTTCGTCAGTTTGTGACCTCACGGGGCTTAAAAATAGAAAAGTCGGCCAGTGCGACATTTGTTCCGTCGGTAACACCATTGGCACAAAAAAAGAACCTGTGTTGCTCCACGTTGTTGTGAGGAGCGAGTGAGGGCGGATAGCTGACGTCTTTGCATTCCCGTCGCCACAGAAACACCCAATTACAATACACACACGTTTCAAGACTTCACACAGACTCATCACCATGGTGAAACTTCAAAATTTGATTTAAAACTTTTTTGCAGTGTGGGTGGGGTTTGGAAAGAAGACACTAAAGTGACGACATTGTCCTATAGTAACAACATAGTCCTATAGAACATGAGAGCGTGTCCCTGTGTGTGTGTGTGTGTGTGTGTGTGTGTGTGTGTGTGTGTGTGTGTGTGTGTGTGTGTCTGTGAGCGTGTGTACTCGCTCACATGTCCAGGAGGGTGTATGTTTTGTTACCCAGTACGACATGGATGTTTAAACAATGTGCGTTGTTTGAAGGGATGCAGTGTGTTTCCTCTTGACTATAAAATAGCTGGATCAGGTTCCTGTTGTGATAAGCAGCTTCTGTTGCGGAGACGCGTCGGCTCGGGACGACCATGTACGGCCACAGAGCTCAGAGCTCACTGCACTGTTTACTGCCTCGCTGTCTTCTACTTCTGCCTTTTTCGCAGGGTGTTTGTCGTCACTCGAATTGCTCCGAGCCGAAATGCAGTGATCAGATCCCAATCTGCCCTCAACAACAAAGTACAACATGTGTACGTGTAGATAAAGTAGCTTTACTGTCCTATTTCGGAATGTAGTCTAGGTGAGAAACATCTGGCATGTTCGCTGTCGCAGCTGCATCTCAATTTAAGATGATTGAGTTTGTGGCTGTTGCTTAACGGCAGCATTAAGCAGTGGACAAAGCAAAGTTTAGGCAACTGTCTGCACTGATTTGGATGCTATTAAAATGACCTGAGGACCAGTGAGCTGGCAAAGATGCAGGAGGAATGACAGAAATGCTGAAGTTTACTCCCAAGATTGTGGGGAAAAACACCAACATGGGGGATTTCGGACGACGATAAAATCACAGATTACAGATCACAGATTACCGCGCGTAAATGTCCCCATGTGGGACGTTTACTGTACCAACAGGGAGTGAACGACCCAAATCAGTTATTGAACTTTTGTGCAGAAGAGAGCAAGAAACAAACCAGTAGATGAATCAAATGCATAAAGGATGCTGAGTAACTTTGTGACTTTGCTGTGTGGCTATAAAAAGCAGAGCCCCGGTCAGACTGAAGCACTGATGGTGTGTGTGAGCTTGTGTGTTTGTGTGGCCTGGTGGTCTGAGGCTGCTCAGCTGCCGGAGGGGAAACGATGGGGAGGATGAAAAGCAGTAGCAGGCGGCTTTCACAGCAGGACGTCGAGGCTTCACACGTACGGCGTCGTTTCATGAAGAGGCTCTAATTATAGAACGTTTGAAAGGCCCTCACGGCTGCAGAGAAGCTGAG
The DNA here is from genome assembly GCF_046128005.1 of Genypterus blacodes. Taxonomy (NCBI): domain Eukaryota; kingdom Metazoa; phylum Chordata; class Actinopteri; order Ophidiiformes; family Ophidiidae; genus Genypterus; species Genypterus blacodes. The sequence goes on from NW_027466817.1 coordinate 10,035,880, forward strand.
CCGGCAGGACGTCTTCGCCGCCCCTTGTGTGCAGTCGTTGCCCCTGCTTTGATGAGGTGAGATGAACCTGTCGGCGTCGTGCGCACACACAGTTTGCTTTTGTGTTGTTTGTGCGGTTAAAATCTTGACTTTCCTGCTGAAATAAAGACACTTAAAGCAGCAGTCTGAAGATCCTTTCACACACACGAGTACCAGAACAAAGCAGGACAAGCATCAGCCAACTGCAGGTCCATTCAAAGACGTGCAGACCTGTAAGAGAAGCACAAACATCTACACAATGAAGCAACGCACAAAAATAAACAAGTAAGAATCTAGTTTGCACATAAATGACCTGATCAACCTGAAGACTGTGATGTGCTTGGAATAACTTTTGCGACGCACTCCTCCCCTTCTCATCTCTCACCCAGAACATGATTGACAGTTGAGCTAGTGAGCCCCCTTGTGGCAAATGTTGGTATACTTCCGGCTTTTCCCCCCCACATGTTTGAACATAACCTGAAGCTGATTCACCGGTGCTATAAATGTGCACATACAGTAGTCAGGTGAGGAAGAGGAAGGAAGGTTATTGTTTCACATTGTGTGGACTCCACTTTGTCTGTACTCGCTGAACTCTAAACAAAAGAGGCTGCAATCCCTACCAGTGTGACCTGCATCATATGACCAGAGGATGAGGATGTCAACAAACCAACAGAATAAGAGCCGAGAGGAAATTGGTGTGTGTGTGTGTGTGTGTGTGTGTGTGTGTGTGTGTGTGTGTGTGTGTGTGTGTGTGTGTGTGTGTGTGTGTGTGTGTGTGTGTGTGTGTGTGTGTGTGTGTGTGTGTGTGTGTGTGTGTGTGTGTGTGTGTGAATACAATGATTCTGAGGTTGAATTTCCCTCTCTGAAGGTTTGTTCCATGACATCAAACTGATACGATGAGAAAGAGGTTTTTGTGTGTGTGCAGTGTACACACGTTGACATCACTCATTGTTTGTTTCGGAGTTTTGATGCCTTTGTGTGAAACGAGTGTGTATGTGTGTGTGTGCGTGTTCATGTGTGTGTTTTTAATAATGGCTGATTTAGATAAAGCTGTTTGTCCTCACAGAGCAGCGAGGCCCACAGCAACAGAAAGTGACGGCCGGTAGGGTTTGTTTGTTTTTTGGCCGTTTTTAATGTTGCTAATTCATTGTGGCTCTATTTGATATAAGTTTGCGTTTCTGTTACAACGTGTAGTTAAATGTTTTTGCTGAGGGAGGAGGAACCTTCAGTATATATGCGGTCGACATTTTGAAATAAGGTTAAATTAATTCAGTCGCTGTCCTTCATCAAGTTCAGTGAGCTTAAAAATCTGCGCACTGCAAACAGAAAGTAAATCCAGTCCACTGAGTTTAAGAGTCCCAGAGTAAAAGTCTCGAAACATTTCTGGCAATTTCTGACCCCAGGAATCGGAATCGGATCGCATTATTTCCAACATCTCTCATTCCATATTGTGCATGGTGATGAGCGACTCAGGGGTCCTGAACATACGAAGGAAGACGAGGAACAGAGACCAAATGAATCCAAGGGGTCTTTCGATTGTCATTCTATAAACATACAAGTGGACATATTGACTAAAGCAACACAGGATCTCATGTATGTAATGAGTCCTGTGCCACTAAATTCCAAATGACGAAACCAAGTATCACCTTCATGCATTTTGTCCATTAAATGACAAACAACATTATCATTTTGCCGATTAAATGAATGTGTTGTTGTTTCTTAGTGTAAACTGTCCCAGTCTGAGCAGGTCTGTGGGTGCTTGCGTCATGAAAATATACATTTGGTGTGTATTATGTTTCTTCCGTGTAAGCGATCGTGGTAAACACCTGCCGCTCCCTGCTGCTGAAAAACACACGCAGTTTCCTCCCCTGCCACAGCCACAATAAATCAGTTCACCATCTTCTTTCATTAGTCTTTCATTAGTGTTCTGTATCGTCTTGTTTGATGGAAAGTCTTCATCATGCTCTAAGCCGAAGACAACGTTTGGAGAAAGTAGGTTAGTCGAACCATTAGTTTGGTGGAGGGAACCCGTCCAGCACCAACATTACATCAGCATGAGAGAGAGAGAGAGAGAGAGAGAGAGAGAGAGAGAGGGGGTAGTGGACCACATTGAGCTCAGTGTTGCCGCGCTGACACAAAGACAAATCTGTCTCATTCTCTGTCCTCCTCCTCCTCCTCTCTCCACGTTCCCTCTGGCTCCTTCCTGTCGTCCTTTTCAGAGTGTGGAAAAAAGTTGAAAAAGTAAAAAGAAGAAGATATCGGAGCGAGAGAGAAAAAAGAGATGGAGGGATGAAAAAGAGAGAAGCAAGGAGACGGGAATGAACAACAGGCTGAGGAGGAGAATGGGAGTGATGGGGAAACGGGGGTGGGGAATGAGAAGGTAGAGCCTAGTTCATAATTCATTTCGCTAATAATGGCTTCATTGGCCCGAAGAGCTGCAGGAATAGTGCAAGCAACACACGGCAACCTGATCCCTGGTAACCCAAAGAAAGCAGCTGGAGACACAGCCCTGTCTCCAGGCAAAGCACTCTACACCATACAGCACCACGTATGATTATACACCCAGCTCTTTGTCCACACACACACACACGCACACACACACGCACACACACACACGCACACACACAGGCACACGCACGCACAGAAATCCCCTGTACAAACCAGCAAAATAATCCGTGATCTACAGTAAAATCTACTCGTGTGAGGACAAACAGAGCTGCAGATGGAGTAAATACATAAAAGATACTTTTTTTCAAAACTGGTATAACAGCCTTAATATGAGCAGTAAATACAGTTTGTAGAAATATTAGAAATTCAAGTGAAAGTCTTTTTTGTTCTTCATTCGTCGTCGAACAGAATGAATGTGAAGGATTTAATCAAAAATGCATCAGGAATTTATAGAATTAACTGCAGGTTCACTACAAATCTTGGAATTTGCTGGTTTCTTTTTTTAATTTGTTTTGTTTTGGAGAAATGAAAATGTACACAAAGTTTTTAAATAGTGCTGAAAATTTAGTAAATCATATTTTTTTGATAAGAACCACAATCTTGGTTCATCAAGCAAAAATTGGAAAAGTGAAAAAATTGAAGATATTTTTATGTATTCAAATTCTACTTTCTGAAACCACCTAGTGACGGTTGGTATGAGACGTTTTGATTCTCTGTTTTCAACGATCAGCTCGTGTTCAATAATCTATAAATCCCTGGTAAAATCTGAATTCATGTAACTAAATATGAGGATTTTTATGACGTACATATAAGTTATTTGCATGTTTGTCTTGCTCTTATTGTCTGAGACTAAGTGTGTATAAGTGTTACACACAGGGCCAGATATACAGAGCAGATATGGAGTAGAAAGTGAGTTCTCGCCACATTGACACAGACTGAGAGATGTGTAGAGCGTCTCTTCCTTCCACTCTCCGTTCTACTTCTTCTACTTTCTACTTCTCAAAAACTGGAATGTGGGAGGAAAAAAAATGATTGTGACTGTGGTTTGGGGACTTTAGGGATTCTGTGTAGAGACTTGTGGTCTGCTCAGACGTGGCAACTGCAGTTGTGGTGGGTACATTATGTGTGCTTTGGGTCGTAGGCGCAGGATAACATGACTAGCCTCGCGCTCGAGCCTGTCGGGAAAAGTCAGCAGTAACGACTGTCTGGGCTGAGCTGCAGGATTATAGATGAGTTTGGTTCCCGTTATGTGGGTTTGGACAAAACTGCAAGTCTCCTCTGATCTGGCTTCTGTGGGTGTTTGTGTAATTACAAGATGCAGCGTTCGGTCGTACTGTCGGTAATCACAGGAATCGATGCCCACAATTGTAAAAGGATTCACTTCTCTTGTGGGTTTGGAGTCTGGAGGAGGGAAAGTTTGGAGCCTCAAAAACTCTGCCTACTTCTGGGGTTGTGGGGTTGGTTGTGAAAGGCTAAATGGATTATTCAGTGTGTTGTTTAGTGTCTGCTCAGCCTCAGCAGGGGTGGTATGAGACCAAACCAACAAGTTTTTATTGTTGTTCCATCACACTCTACCCAATATGTGCCAGAAGAAGTGGAACTTTCAGGACATACAGACCTCTGACAGGGCTACAAAGGTGGTGACTCAGTGAACA